>NC_049989.1:13318258-13321121 GCF_000003815.2 Branchiostoma floridae | reverse complement strand
GTATAATTTGAGCCCTTTCCTCCATTTTGTCACTGTCGGCCGCAGTATATTGTCATGACAAACAACGCCTCATATCGATTTATGAACCAAAAGTGATTCAGCTTTACACAAAATCATTGCTTTGTCTATCTTTTTAATTTCTTAGTGGAAAGTGCCCTTCTGTTCCTCTGTACTTGGGAACATTGAGGCAGGTCGAAGTGAGTTTTTTTAAACAAAAACGTTCTTTCTTCGTGGTTACATAAATAAAAATGAAATAAAATGTGTTTCGTCTTACACTGCTTTAGACGTAGAGTATTTACACATTCTTTCGCACACTGGTAATCACAAACACCATCACCCGGTCTCTACTTCTAGGGGGTGATCACTTATAATAAACCCCTGACGAATAGCAGAGCTGTAATCGTACAAACCGTATAAGTGTACCTTTTAGAGTAGCGTAGCGTAGCGTAGAGTAGAGTGGAGTAGCGTACAGTACAGTACAGTACAGTACAGTACAGTACAGTACAATAGAGTACAGTAGAGTACAGTAGCGTAGAGTAGCGTAGCGTAGCGTAGAGTAGCGTAGCGTAACGTAGCGTAGAGAAGAGTAGAGTAGAGTATTGTGGTATAAATATCTCAATATATGCATGTCTTATAGGCACACTAATAGTTTACATTAAAGTAAGATATGAATATCGATATATACTAGTGACTGGTGCAATGGCCTGGGTGGTAGAGTGTTTGCTTCGGTAGGTCGTGAGTTCGATCCCCGACCGAGTCATACCAAAGACTCTAAAAATGGTACATGCTGCTTTCTCTGCTTAACACTCAGCACTAACGAGGAAGAGTATGGAAGTTAAACACACATCACTACCAGCGGACCAGCCCCCTGCTGTACTGGCCATGGCTTGCATATGTGTGGCCCAAGTGCTTCGAAGTGGGGATGGGCGCCACCCTACGCGTCTGTAGATGCATGGGCAAACTTTAACTTTTTTTTATATATATACTAGTACTTTTTGATACCAAAGGCGCTTTGTGTCTCTCCATTGAACTGCAGTGACGTAACTCGCCACATTCTCGCGTCATGTATTCATCAGCGTAATACTGAGTGATTCTATGTAAAACTGCTAGGTGGCGCTGAGGTATACCGGTACTGTATAATCTCCTAGCAGATTTACCGGTAACATTACCGGCTGCTGCCACTGCTTGGCCGGCTACAGGGACATGTGTATTTACTTGTCAGGGTGTTCAGCACCAACGACAGGTATGTTCGCTAAGGTGTGAATTTTTTCAGGTTAGGTTTTTCAGGTCAGGTCCAATAAGAAAAAACGATTAAGTTGTACCGGTACACCGCATCGGTGCCCATCCATAGTGTATAGTTTTTAGGGCCAAGGACAAGTTTGTTTGCCCATGTGGGTGGTGTTCGGTACCAAGGACAGATGCATTTGCCTGGTGTATATAACAACTGAATACAAGAATCACTTCATACACATAGCCGTGGCGCAAGAAAAGCCCGCGGCAGTCAACACGGCTATCTAATATGGTTCTCAATTGATGTTGATCTAACGTTAACACTGGCATATCAAGAAGCTTGGAGGTTGTTGCTTAATGAAGTAACGCTTCTGTTTTCCCCGTGTAGTTTCTTCCGTTTAGGATAAGGTGTATCTGGTCTTGGGTTCTCAGTCCCTTGACTCCTACTAGCTGTTGCCGCCGTTGTTGTCTCCATACCATAGCCATAGGCGCCTGACATGGCAGCTTGTCCGTACGGCGTGATGATATCGTCTGAGTTCTGATGATCCGGTATGACGTCATACTGATGATCCAGTTGGGGCTTGTCTTCCACAGTAGGTATGATGGGAGAATTGGTCGGTGCCATGAGGTTTCTTGAATGTATTTTTACGTAGTGCAAGAGCTACAAAGCAAGACAAAGCAACAACAAGGAAGACTGAAAAAGCGCAGTCATGACCAGATCCAAAGGATTGATTGAAACGTTGTTCACGTCTGAGTTCAGGAGGAACACTACATGGTGTTTGTCTTCACCAGCTTCTGTCAGTGTAATCGAGGTTGATGCGTCAGGAACAATGCTACACCGTGCTTGTGTCCCTGAGTTGCGCTGAAATTAAAAAAAGGCATTTTCTAAAAGAAAGCATTCAAATATGACGCTGACACATGCATACGCTTAGAAATGTCATTCGATTGAGCATTTATTTATTTATGGTATATCCAAATCGTAGCAGACTATATACATCGACATTCAAGAGCGCGAAGAAATTCTGGTACCGTCCTGGGAACAATATTAATACTGACAGATCTTTCCTTCGCTGGGTAGAGCAGCTGTGAGATGAAAATCTAAGTAGGTTTTAACCATGATCTACACCGTGATGATATCGATAATATATATATACAATTATGAGTTGAGAGGGGTTGTACAGGCTTAGTCACGTTTGGGACCGCAAACTTTTCACTTTAGCGCCATCTAGCGGTGATAGCAGCAGGAGTATCGAGATGTTGGCAAGAAAAAAACACATTTGTTTTTCAAGCAAGGAACTGCATCATCTACTGATGTACCCGCTCAACAAAACTTCTTTTCACTGATAACTGCTACATGTATCAGTTCATCTCCAAAGTTATTCCTAATCTGAACTAAATCTAAAGTACGTTAACCTCACTGCTATGGATTCATGTTTTGTCTCTAACATGGTCGGTATCTTTGTCAAAACATGAAACATTTTCTGTCCTGTTGATGGAATTCTCTGGTGGCCAGTTCGGATCGTACACGTGACGTGGGCTTCTTGCAGCGTCTTGCCAGGCTTGGTGCAAGTACGCGACCTGCTCGCGATGATTCTGTCTTCTTGCCTGTATATACAAACACACATCACACTCA
>NC_049989.1:13307056-13318158 GCF_000003815.2 Branchiostoma floridae | reverse complement strand
AGACAAAATTATAATGAAGGGTAGAAAGTTAATCACTTCTTACCTGACAAGATTTGAAGAACTATCTGTTGGTTAACGTTGATGTGTTTGTTTTTTTCAATATTGGAGAAAGTTACAGAGTAAATTTACGTCAGAAAGAACCAAGACGGTTCACGTTTATGTCGTCTGAAAAATGTACACAACAAAAAGCTACACAGTACACTTTGGAAACGTTACACTTTGGAGACGTTACTACCAAAATGAATTAACTCGTCAAAAAAAAAAAAAAACGGAGGGAAGAAAGCAAGATTAGCCAGTTCTTACCTGATGATATATTCTGCTGTATAAGACGACAGCTGACGCAAAATTTGACGTAGGACGCAGCAAAATACTAGTAGTCTTCTGTACGGCGCGCTGTTGTAGCAAAATTGTCGTCTGCAGCTAGCTAGTGCACGTGAGTGGTCATGTGGAAAACCCCGGATGTCTGACCCGGATCAGTTCAAATAACCTACAGGGGTGGATGTATCAAAGAGTCCTACGAAAAAAATGTCGGGCCTGAATATGTCTTTCCTTGTTTATACCGTGTCTCTGTCTGGAAATATTTGTTTGTTTTTATAGAATTTTACAGTATATTCCTGTATGCTTTGTATTTGCTATCATACGGTCAAACAAATGTCTCTGACCCCCGTAAAATCTTAAATGGCCGGATCCAAATATCGCGCGAAGCTTAGCCGATCAGATTCATAATCTGTTGCTTCTAGTTGCGGATTGGCTGAACGGCTAATTGATTTACACGGGGTGGGCCAGCTGCCAGCTGCTCTACGGTGGCGTGCTTCTGGTTGCTGGTTGGCTGAAGGGCTAATTGATTTACACGCAGGTGGCCTGGAGTTGACCATGCGTTCTATTGTTGACGCCCCAAATCGTAGGAATTGAGCAGAGAATTCCCAATAAATCATTTTGAAGTGGTTTTTAACCAAAAATGATAACGGAGTCCTGTAAGTAAACATACCATGCACTACCATACCATTTTGGGAACTTAATACCAGGGCACAGGAGGCTCAAATATAAAGTTTGGTCAGAAAAACGCAAAAGAACTTAAATAAAATCATTTTAAAGTCATTAAAAAAATGAAAAAAGAGCACGTGGGTATTGGTCCATTCTACCCTTGTGCCAAATTTCAAGTCATTAATTCGGTCCAAGAACGACGCAGATGAATCGCTTGGAAGATTTGACAGGAGAAAGAAAGAAGAAGAAGAAACACAAGTTAGGAAATTGCGTGTTTGTAAGCATAAGTCCGTGAGATTTCTGAAACAACAGCAGTTCCGTGATAAACGGAACCTTCTAAAAACGTACGGTACGGAGCTAACAGTGCAGCGAAAATACCATCGATAGCGATTCAACTTCGGATGGCAAACCGGACAAAAGTTATAAGTACTGTTGAAGTCATTAACGTTAAAGTTTGTTTTTAGTTGCCTTTGACGGTTTGACCTGAAATACTGTTACGCTAAACTCCTGAAGAGAAGTTAAGTGACTGCTGTGATTATTACAGAAATGCCCCTAAAAACTGATACAATAAGCCTTCTGAATAGCCAGAGTTTCAGGCGGGCTTCGCCCCCCTGGGACCCCCAACGGGGCTCTGCCCCTGGACCCTGCCGGGCCGGGGCCTTCGGCGTTCTTCAGCGGCCCCCGAAAAAAATTCTGGCGGGAACACTTGAGTATATACGGAATCGTGGGGCCCCGCTTATGAATATTAATTAGCCTTCGCTCTTCGCGCACAGGTGTGGGCTCAGGCTGTGCGGGGTCACGGAAGGTCACGTCAGGAGGCCAAAAGAAAACAAATTACCCCTCAGAAAAGTGCCAAAATTAATTATTTTAAAGTAGTTTATGTCAAAACTTTTACTTGGATCATTTTACCAACTATCTAATGCCTATCTACACCAAATTTCAGGCCATTCCATTGTAAGACCAGGGTACAGGGGGACAATATATTTTATTTTGGTCAAAACATGACCTTTAAACCTCAATAAAATCATTTTAGAGGCAAATATGAAAAAAATTGAGAAAAAAGCATCAAGGTATTGGCCCATTCTACCCCTGTGCCAAATTTCAGGTCATTCGGTCCAGGAACGGCGGAGATGAATCACTTTGAAGATTTGACAGGAGAAAGAAGAAGAAAGAAAGAAGAAACATTACGAATACAATATATTTCACCATACTATGTATGGCTGAAATATAATAAGGATATGAATTGTCACGGCTTTTTCAATATTGCTTGACAGGACAGAAACTACAGTTACAAACCAAACGCTGCATCTACATCTACATGCAAAGGTGCTTCTTAAGGTTAATTTCGATTTGGTGTTAATTTTCGTCTTCGCAAATAAAGCTTAATGTATACATTCCGTTAATTATCTATTTCAAACAGATATTAGTTTCATAAGATGAAAAATCACTGTTACCCTTTCCATGTGTTCATTTGAAGTGATCTGCTCTTCCTCGTCTTCTTTATTCCTCTTTGCAGTGGCCAGTACCTAGAATGTAGACCATGTGTGATCAGACCACCACCGTGACGTGACATCTTAATGAGATAAAATGTACATTGTCTCGACAGGTATTACCTTGTCAGCATGAAGATGGCTTGGAAATTATTAAATAAAAGAATAGATGTCCTCAGATTTGAAAGAAAAAATTTACAAACACTACAGTGAGCTTAAAATGTTTGGCTTTAACGTTTGAACTTGTAAAGTAGGTCGGTGGTTTGGTCAGTGTGCAATAGTGCTTGTTTACATCTGGTTTGGCTCTGTTCCAATATTGTAGACTGAAGTGGTGGCTACTTGCCTTAAAGATGTCCCTTTCGGCCTTCACCGAAAACAGTCTGTCCTCCAATAACTACGCAAAGTGGAGAGGTCAAAACATTAAACATTTACAGCTCATAGAAGGTCCTGCGCATGGCAGATTGCCACTATGTACAGAATGAAAATGCAACAAAAGAGGCTGTATCTGAAGAAGAAGAAAGGCTCGACAAGTAATACACAATCAAACATTGACACTGACCTTCACCTCATTGTTGCGGTCCACCCATGACTTCAGGAGCGTAGTTTTCATGGAGTTGAGCTGCCGGAAAAGCAATTATGAAAAAGACGTCTGACTAACTAAAAGATTGTACGACACGTTAACAGTTTACACCGTTCGTGTTTTGGTCACGACGTCTAGATTTTGTTTGCTACTTTACAACATTTACAACCGGTTAAACATTGAAATACACTATTGATACAAGCATCTACTACTTTAAGAAAATTAATATGTCGTTGCTAACAAACAATAACAACGATAAGAATGATAATGGTAACAATGATGATATTAACAACAATGATTATAACAACAAATATCATCGATCACAGAAAGGGCAATTCGATAATACACCATAGAAATGATACTGAAATGAAATATCTGAATGGAATATTTAACACAATTGTGCAGTTAGGGCATTTGCAGTGGGTATGTGCATATGTCGTTCAGGGGTTGAATCTTGGTGGTAAGGGAGTGATAATAAACTTGGACAGCTTTTAAGATATTAATAGAGACAGTAGTTACAGGAGTCTAGTGATAAGGGGTACAGCGTCTACCAGGACGAGTTGGGCATCTACAAGGAGGAAAACGGAAGCATGCCTTACCTCAGACAGGAGCCTCTCCCCGTCTTCCTTCATAATCTGCAGCTTTGTCTGAGCCATATGTGGGGAAACAAATGCATGATTGACCACAGAAAATGTGAATGATATTCTTTTTTGAATATTCTAAATTCGTTAATTTTGACAGGTTTCTTCCCGTGCCAGTGCTCCTTTGTTGTACCTACGTTGGGCAGAAGCTAACATACATTATACCTGGTACAATCGTTGCGCAATAAACTTTTTGACTTGACTTGTACTAGTGCCTCAACGTGATTTTTTAAACTGCATTTTTCCGTTACCATTTAGACATAATTTTACGAAACAAAAGGTATAATATTATGTAGACTGCTGTGTATTCTGTAGGACAGCCTACCATACCAGCATTGGCCACATGGGGCAGTCAGAAGCCCACAGAGTATAAGAGTGACTGACTGAAGCCGCGAGAGGTCTTAATGCTACAGACCGTCTACTAAGACGAAAAGAGCCTAAGACAAAACGTTAGACTTTAAGCTTGGAGTCATAATTATTTCAAAACATTTTTCACGACGTTTTTGCCCTACATGTTACCCATATCATAGTCAGACTATAACCTCATAACTTGCCCATGGCCGTCCAGAGTTTTATTTAAAACAGGGTTTTATTTAAAACAAGGAGGTTATATTAAACCTCCTTGTTCATAATTAGCAGTTGAATATCGGTGGGAAGATGTATGGCGATCTACATGGATTGGAACGTCTACTGTTATCCATATTGCTTGGTCATGCCGACGGCACATGTCATATTTGCTCTGTCAATGTCAACCTACCTCAGACTGATCCAGCTTGCACTTGACCTCGTCGCATTCAGACTCGAGTGCCTCCGTTACGTTTCTCATCCTCTGTGAACACGGAACGATTCCGTGATTAGTGCGGAAAGATCCTGCAAATGCTCACATAGTAAGTGGAACACTGGACCTGCTTCGAGTCAAAGACACTCAACTGAAAATATTTAAAGCATACGTCACATTTCAAAACCGGGGCCCGGCCGCGAAGATTTCAGGAACGTAAAGTTTGATATCATAGACACCACATTACACAATACATAAAGGGAATAATCCTGGGCATAATATGTGTATATTGTTACGTATGCATTTCTATTTTTTGTTTCCACAAACCGCCCAGCTGGGCCCCGGTTTGGAAATGTGACTTTAGCCTAACTCCGGTTTCATCCCTGACGTCTTACGCAGGCGTATTTGATTGAAGTACCTTTTTCTGTTCTGATCTAAACTTTTCTACTCCGTTCGGCCAGCTCCAGCGCCATCCTGGCCTATACAATACTCAACTAACTCAGGAGACACATTCAGAAAAACGGCAGTGTTGACGAATGATTTAAACTTGAACCTTTCTGTCCCGTTCGGCCAGCTCCAGTGCCATCCTGGCCTCGTTCAGCTCCTGCTGCAGCATGTTGCAGCTTCTCTCCTGTGACGTCATCGACTCGCGCATCTCCTCACGCATGCGCTGCTCGTCGTCGATGATCACCTGCATGTCACGGACATTTGCAAGAGGAAAGAAAAACATAAAGCCGATCGAAGTGACGTGCAATTTTCTTCTACGATTCTCCGTATGTTTGGTAAATCTATCTAAGGCGTGCGTAAAAAAGCCCTTATTACCTTCGCCAAGAAGGTTATATTTTGGGTAGAAAAGTAGTGTTGTGACCCAGAAGCGGGCATGTAGAGTGATGCTGGGCAGACAATATCTCTCATATTCTGATGCCCTGTTAACACTCGACCTCCAAAGTCTGTCACAACGCAGACTGACCTTGTGCCAGGACTTTGCCCTTGCAGTTACCAAAGCTGGAAGACACGCCCCCTGGCTACCCCCAGCTCGAAACCCGTCTCACCACATGCAACTCAGGCATACTCGCCAATACAAACTGCCAACCGGGACAAAGCGGTATCTATCTAGTCCAGTCCCAACTATTCTAAACCTACTAAACGCTCTGTAGTTTTGGACCACAGTGCTATTCACGACTTGTTCCATTCTATGTCAGAGTCATTTGCTATGATCACACAGTGCAATCAATTGTTGTAAATAGCGTGTGTAGTTTTAATTTGTCTTCAGCTGCGATGAACCAAGCATGTATTTTAAATTGTTATTTTAATCTGTCTTCAACTGCGATGAACTAAGCATTTATCTTGAATTGTATTTGTTGTGTACTTTGTATTTGTCAATCGTATACTAGTAATCTTGCCTGTGTAACAACGTACAAAAAGATTGTCAAGCAAGCAGCACAATTCAGCCCCTCAGGCTGCAAGGCTGTTTTTACTTTGTTACGATTGTTTTCAATCAAACAATAAACCAGTCTACTACTACAATATGTAGGTCACCACATATAACTTGAGCAGCTGTGGATGGAATTTCATGACATTTGGTATTTAAGAAGGGGTTGCAGAGACCAAGACGTTGGACTTGGTGTCTTAATCATTTCAAGACATTTGTCACGACGTTTTTGCTCTACATGTTACCCCTACCAAGCAGATTGTGGTCAGACTGTAACCTCCTAGCTAACTTGCCCATAGTCAGAGTTTTATTCAAATTAAGGGCGTTAAAGTCAGTTATGCTTTAACCACCTTGTTCATAGTTATCAGTTGAATATCGGTGAGAAAATTTGTGACAATCTATATGCATTGGAACCTCTACCGTTTTCCCCATTGCACACATATGTCAAATTTGCTCTGTCAATGTCAACCTACCTGTGCATCTACCAGCTTGCAATTGTTGAGTTCCGACTCCAGTGCATCCATGATTTTTGTCATCCTCTGTGAACACGGGACGATAATTTGATTAGTGTGAAAAAGGCCCTTGTGAATGCTCACATACAGTCAGTCAGTGGAACACTAGACCTACTTTGAGTCGCAAGACGTTCAGCTGTAAAACGTTTAACTTGTGTTTCATCCTGTCTTACGCAAACGCCTTTTTTGGAGCACTTTTTTTTCAAAAATTCTGTTGAGGTGAAATCTTCGAAAATTTAACAACGTCACCTTTACGGATTCTTTTCTTTCACTGCAATCAATTTACGTCGAAAACTTCGTCAAATGACGTAAAAAAATGACATTGAAGGCTTATATTACAGATAGACGGACTAAAATCAGGCAACAAGAGAAATATGGATATGAAGAGCAAACGTCAAATCAAACATTGGCACTGACCTCTAGTTCCTCACACTCGATCTTGGATGAGACTGTCATAAGGTCTTTCACGAATAAAGAGTCCAGGTGAATGGTCTGTTGGAGCTCCTGTGTGATGACACTTTGATTAGTCTCGGAAAGGTTCTGTTAATGTTTAGGCCACGTTGATTGTATTATATGGATGACATCCACGTGTGCATCAATTTTCGTCAGTAAAAAATAAAATGTTTGATGCTTGTAAGGCCACGTTTATTGTATCATATGGATGACATCCGCGCGTGCATCAATTTTCGTCGGTACAATTTCAAAAAATAAAATATTTTGGCCATTTTCTTTATTCGCACGTTCGCATCAGTTTTGGGATTCCCAGAGGATGTCATCCATATAATCAAATCAACATGGCCTTACACATACAAAGCCGTCAAAGTCGTCGGACGGTAAACTGGGCAAATTTGAGGTTTTTTTTATTTTGTTACATAGATGTGCGCCTTTCTTGCTTCATTCAAGTACTAACTTTCTTTCCGTGAATGCGAAATTTTCCAGAAATCTAGTCGTTCTAATAGCAGCTTTGAGTTCACTTTTTTTTTTAGATTCTCTTTTGTTCGATACAGTTTCACGAGAGCTTGCCATGGATTTTTTATTGTGTCATTAAATCGTCCGACCGTAAATTGAACAAACATGTGTCCGTCCTCTCATGCAAAGTTTGATACAGTCCTCTTTGCTTCATCTATCTTTCTTGAAAGCGAAATCTTCCGGAAATTTCCTAAGTCGTTCTGATAACCGTAACGTATAAGCAATATACTACAAGCTTTCAATCGTAGTAAACATAGACAGAAATTTACCTAAGATGTTGTGACAACTTGAAATCATATGTAAAGTAAACATGGTCACGTTAAAAAGGCTGAGAATACGTTAGATCTGATGAAGACTTGGTTGTTTATCACTTTTATTTCGTTCTGAATGATGAGGGAAATTTTTCCAATTCAAACATTGACACTGACCTTCAGCTCCTCTTCATGTATGTCCTTTTCTGCTTTCATATTTCTCCTCAGTGCCGCCACTTCTTCGTTTTTCAGAAGAATTGTCTGCTGGAGCAGCCTTTCTTTGTCATCCCTATCTTTGTTTAGCTGCAGGATAGATTCCTTCAGTGCCTGTAAATTCAACAGTTACTGCGATTAGTCCCAGAAAGATGCATGGTGGTAATTGGTAGGCAATAATACAGTAGCAGCCGCTTAATTACACATCCCTTTTGCCAGTGCTTTTCGTGCCAGTCCTCTCTTATGCAAAGTTCGGCACAGTCCTCTGTTTTAATTAACTTTTCTTGAAGAAGAAACCTTCCAAGAATTTACCTAAGTTTTCTGATAACTGAAACATGTTTAGCTTGGAACTTAGAACTTTATTCTTTGCTTTCAGACAGGATGTCCATAGCAACGTAACCAACGTAAAATATAACATCCACATTGATAAAAGAAACAATATGAGAAACAATAATAAAACTACTACAACGTGTTAAGCAGTATACTACGAGTGTATGAGCGCAGGAAATTTACCTAAGTTGTTGTGATAACTTGAATCATATGCACAGTAAACATGGAGACGTTGTAAAGACTTAAAATACGTTAGATGAAGACTTGGTTGTTTATCACTTTTATTTCTTTCTGAATGATGAGGGATAGGGCTGGGTACCGGTACAGAAAATTCAGGTCCAGGTGCGGTTCAGGTCCAAAGGATCAGGTCCAGGTCCGGACCTGAACCTGAACCTGAACCTGATTCAGTGTGACTGATACCAATGGTCCTTTTCACTACAAAGAAATCTGTTTGATGGAGTTTTAGACTCACACTGGCGTCTCGAAATCCTACAACGCTAACTGCATTTGTAGGATTGACTGTAAGACTTGGTAGAAATGACTATAGACTCTACTCTACTTCACTCGTTATTTTCTTCCACCTGCAAGCGCCAAAACGTGTGAATGCCTGATCAAATAATATGTTAATTTTTTAATCGGTCCAACATCCGGTCCACCTAATTTTTTCAGGTCCGGTTTTTCTGGACTGGTCCAATAAGAAAACCGGTTTTGTACCGGTACGCTGTACCGATACCCAGCCCTAATGAGGGAAATATTTGCAATTCAAACATTGACACTGACCTTCACCTCCTCGCCATGAATGTCCTTCATGGTGGCCATTTCCTTCTTCACTTCCTTAATTTCCGCATTCTTTCTTATAATCATCTCTTGCAAAAACCTTTCTCTCTCATTTCTCTCTTGAATCTCTTGTTCGAAACCGTCTGTCAGGGTCTGTGAACATTCGACCGTACTACGATTAGCGCAAGAATGATGGCGTGTTAATTTGTAGACAGTATATAAGTCAACGTTTCCTGCTAAAAGTACTTGCTTGAACTTGATAACGTTGATAGATGTATCTGTTCTTAGATATCCTACATGTTCAAGTGCTCTTAATCTACCCCGTTTACACATGTTATTTTACTGTTTCTCTTCTGGTAAAATTGTTAACCACATTTATTTAGATCTTAATATGGACAAGAAGATGGGAAACTGCAATTCAAAATTGACACTGACCTGCACCTCCTTACGGTGTATCTTCTGTAGACTCCTCTTCTGTTTCTCGTACAACTCTTCCATTTGACACATGTCGTTTTCCCTCATTAATAACTCAGCTCTAAGGGTTTTGAGCTGAAGGGGAACAATTACAATAAGGCTGAAGAAAGATATGAAACAACGCTTTTGTTCTTTTGTCGTGAAATCTTGGCTATATCTAATAATTACTTACTTACTTACTAACAACAAGGAGGTTAAAACACAGTGTTTTAACCTCCTTGCTAACAATCATCAATATTGATTTTGGAAAATCATATCCATTTGCTAGCTTGAGTAACTGCTTTGGACGCAATGTATAAAATGTGTTGTGTTATTGTTGGATATTTCAAACATCCTATTTATTGTAACAAATTGTGCAAGCCATCCCCTGCGCATGTAAATTTTGGGTTAAACATATAAATAGTTATTTATATACATGCAGGTACGATGCGGCAGTGAGTTCTTGTTATGTCGGTGCAGAGTGGTGTCTAAAGCGCTTGATACGAGAGAGAAGACGTCTGTTACAAACAACCCCTACCTCCTCTCCCAGCTTTGCTGCTTCCGCCTTACTGCTTGTCAAGTCGTTCTGAACAGGGTGGAAAGAAATAAACAATAACATATCGTCAGAATAAAAAAGGCTAATTTCAAATGGTTTTACGTTTGCTATTAATTTATCATTCATACGTTTAAGTGTCTTATCACATATTCAATTTTCCATAATGTACAAGTGGTGGTACGAATATGAGTTATGCATAAGTCTTTGAATAGAAAATGTTTTGATACGTTTCATACTCTGTATACGAAACATCAATGTACCAAAAGTAGAATGTCCAGTTCTAAAATAGTGTTGACTCTTTCTTACCATGGGCCCTGGGAAAGTTAAGTGATTTTTGATGTTCATATAGTAAGTGAAAAGATTACCGGTTAGGAACTTCCCTCGGATAGGACGCTAAATGGAGGTCCCGTGTTTGAGGAGAGCCACACCTCAAGTACGTTAAAGAACCCACCACACTTGTCGAAAATTGTGGTTCTTATCAGGTTGAGCGTATCAAATGTATCTGCTCTGATATACAGCTTATACTACTATATATATAGCATACTACTCTTCAATACAAATATGTGGTGTGTTACGCCATAAGGCGGTTTACCTTGTATTGCAAATACAAACAAAACAAACAATGTCCTCTTTTCTAGAGGATGATTTTTTTTCAGCCTACCCTAGTTTCCAGTAGCAGTTCATCCGTTAGACTCGCGGTGTCCTGTTGCTCTTTGATGATGATATTCAGAGCCTGTGAACATTCAACGATACTGCGATTAGTCTATGAAAGATGATATTGATTGGTAGACAATTTATGCCAACGTTTTCTGCTAAAATATCTGTTTAAAGCTGTGTTTTACAAACGCCGATAGATGTATTTATTCTTGGTTATCCTACAAACTCAAGTGATATGTACTTCTGATCTACCACTGCTACATCAATGATTGTTCTTCTAGAATATTTCTTTTTTTTTCTTACAAAGTCAAAACTTTAACTTTGTCCTGCCAAAGATCATTAAATGGTCCGTGTGTAACATGGAGTGTCAGTAAGGCTCTCTGAGCGACCGTACTGGATTTCTGTGACATTGATTTCGTGTAAAAGTAATATATAAAGGACAACATAAAGGACAACAAAGCAAAACAAAACTCAAAAAG
>NC_049989.1:13198639-13306772 GCF_000003815.2 Branchiostoma floridae | reverse complement strand
CTTAACAAAGTGATTCTGTGAATTTAGGGAAGTTGGGTATGTGTCTTTTCCGGCTTTTCTAAACAAAGTGATTCTTCAGGTTTGGTTGAAACCCCAATAGCTTCCTGAACCGCTTTTTGTGCGTAGTACGTAAGATATAAAAAAAACACACACACACAAGACTCAAAAGTGATCGTTGTTGATCTATAAATTTCGTTGGGGAATCTGGGAAATCCTTGGTCTCTAAGCGGTCGTAGCCACTATAGCTAGTGGATAGAGAATGAATCAAATTCTTTCATCTACAAGCGAAAATCTAGATTAGTTCTTACCTTTGTCAGGGCATCCTGAGCTACTCTTTGTGCAGTGACTGCGATTCTCTGATTTGCTAGTTCCTGAACAATGTGGAAAAATATGACATGTCGACAACGATGAAGCACGATAGATATTAATAAACAGGAAATTATGACCACTCTAAGCTTTTTTTCTATGGAGTATGAGGTGAATTCATTCCACATATTTTTTTTCTATCCAATCTATTTGCTAAAGGTACCACTCGATGTAGTCATGGTTAGTCAACTTAAAGCCGTAACAATACGGCATGATAGAACAATTGCATTTTCTACCGAAACAAAATGTTCACTGACTTTATGTGTTAGAGCAAAACTTCAATTCCATGGTCTATGATATATCACCACAGATGAACAAAATAAATACAACGTCATATAAGTTATAAATACAGCGTCGTATAAGTTGATGGTTTGTCGCTGAAAATCTATGAAAATTAGTACTCAGTTAAATAATAAAAGAGCAACCCTGGTAAAAGAAAATGCTAAGCAAAATATGAACTGTTGATTTACTTGCGACTGGACATTTTTAAAGCTGGCCATAGAAAGGAGTGTTGCCTTATGATGACTACGATTTTTATCATACCCACGATGATATTTACCTCGTCCTTCTTCTCGAGTATGTCCTTGTGGGTCTTCTTCAGCAAACTGATTGTCTTCAAAATTATGACAAACAAATACATCAAACAATCAATATACATTCATAAAATATAAGGAATAGATTAAGTTTACCAACATAGAACTCATAAGGTAAATCAGATTAACAGGATACAAAAGTTTGCTTTTCTCAATCAAAACATCACAATAACCATATGAGGTAATATACATTAGGATAAAAAAATAGCGTAGCCTTGTAACAAGTCAGGTGGCGTAACCGCATCACAATGTAACGACCACGTGTTTGTCAAAACTACTCACCGATTGCTGCTTAACAGCTTCTCGCCTCATCTCATCACTGGACCGGGTCTGTGAATGAGAAAGATGGAACAAAATTTGTCCAATGGATTTATAAGAAAAGAATCTGACAAAACAATCCAATCTGCTAGTTAATATTTGTACCATCTTTAAGTAACCTTTTCATCTCTTTCTTTCCTTTTTCCTTCGTTTGAATTTTGTTCAGTCTTTCCGTTTCCTGTCTCTATCCTTGCTTTCTTCTCTTTCCTTGATTCTTTACAAGTAATAGAAGCATTTCTGATACAGGTTTTGGTTGAACATCATCCTTTGAACCGTTAAAAATTACTTGTCCACTCCTGATCAAGACAGGCACTAATAGAGTAGCAGAAAGAGCATCTTCTGACTACACGTGAACTTTTACATGACTTAAGTCCGAACCGTAAACTGTTTTCAACACATGGTAATCATGACAGCGAGGCAAACATGCTTCTTCTTGTAGATCTTGTGAAGAAACAAAATTAGAACAACAAAACATAGAAGTTAAACTTCCATCAAACATGCTGGACAGGAATTTGTGGTGTCACCTCTCAGAGGATGGACTGAACTAAACGTCAGGATTTTCACTCACTTAAAAGCATAGTACGAGAGATACAATGTAGCTGTCCTTACAATGATAAATTGAGCATGCAAAAAAGCACGAGAATATTTGCATGAAAGCTCATCTGTGTTGATAGAATACATATTGAAGTTTTTCAACTGTCATATAGATCTGTACATGTGCTCACCAAGATTAGGACGGAGTTCTTCAGTTGGTAGTTGGTCTCCTTCATCTTCAAAATCTCACTTTTCACTTCGCTGATTGACACGAACTTGTCTGTGAGGAGGCACAGAACGTCTATACTTGACGTAGTTCAAGAGGAGCATTTCAAAGTGAAAGAATGAGCTCATCCTACTACTACTACCGTGATTTCAAATTTAACTACTTACGCAACATCACCGAGCTTGTAAGATAATTATTATTAACGTCTACCTTGTAACCCCAACGGTCAGGAAGTCAAGGGACTAGGTAGGACAAGGACACACACATCAAACTCTCAGAATGAACAGGGCATCGTTCTTGTAAAATCGCATCAAAACTTTCAACAAAACGGAAACAAGGGTGGTGTTTAAAAACACCCCGGCGACGTTAGGTAGATGATAATGTTGAAAATCAGTATCTTTATCAGCATAAGTAATAAGAAAATGTAATACATCTATTGGATTTCATAACAGCACTTTCAAACACACGGCGGATGTAACAGAGAAAGAGGGAAACATCTAGTGATGACAATTATGCAAATTGAAGACCCCATTTGCATTACTAATAAGAAAATGGAAAGTTCCATAATGGTGTATTATAGTAATGCCGTCTCCGCTACGGCTCACGAAAAATTGGAAGGCCTGACTAAAATTCACTTACGGAAAATAATCACTTCCTCCGTATGATTTACATCAAATGAAATAGATTCCCTGCGAATTATGGGAAATCAAAATAGCCTGACCAGGCCTTACGGGAAGGAGCATACAGACCCTAGGTAATTGTCAGTTGTCTACGTTTTGACAACTATGCCCCTACAGTTCCAGAATCAGTTAGAGGGCTCAAACCTGCCCCAACAGAAGCTATCTGCCACTTAAATGACAAGACCATATCATGCTCAGGACAAGATTGTTATCAACGCCGTTCAACGGTTGGCGTTCCCTAGAAAAATTAGAAGTTTGTAAAGTTATGATTGTAACGCAAAGACACTCTCTGTTATATACTTTGTCTGACCCTTGCCTCTTCCCTCATGACCTCAATGAAAAGCGGCCTGCAGGCCGATTTGAGCTTTCATGAATAAATAAAGGTTCAAACAAACAAACAAACAAACAAACACGATGCATATGGATCCGAATGTATGAGATAAAGTGAAACATTTAGAAAAGAACTAGACTTGAGCAGGGTGTTGTGTTGTCATTACAGTTAGAGAAGGAATGGGGGGTAAGGGGGAACGTAGTTTATATATAGGTAAAATTGGGGCCCCCGATATGTCGACACAAATCTAAATCCGAACAGAGGACAAAGGGATAAGGAATTGAGTACTATCCCGAGATGCTTTGCGAGAGGAAGGGTCTAAATACAGAGCACACCATATGCTCTCACTCGAGTTTAGCCAAGCGGGGAGTAGAAGGACGAGCCCGGAGCCCTAAACTACAGGATATAGGAGACGGGTAGTTATTTAAGAAAAGCAAGAGTGAGATAGAGAAGGCGTCCGCACAGTCATATACTTGGTCAACTTGCCACTGTACAGACCTTTGGAATTGGCCCTGATATATCGTATTCACATTAATTCTGGAAATGACCTCCTATTTTGCATAATTTGTATTTCATTTTGTACAACATTCATTTCATTTGTCTAAGCTACATACAGACCAAAAATCATGAAAATCCGTTATTTCTTTCTTGAGTAATCGTCTTCGGAAAGTTTTGACAAAAATTACCTTGCAATTTCAACACCAATCGCTGGGGGCCCAAACGTATGCCCTTCTTTCCTAGCACAACAGCTATCTACCAACCATCAATCGTAACCACGGCTTATTCAGAACACGAGATATAAAAAAAAACATGGTTCGCTGCAGTTCCAAGTGAAGCCGTTATGGGCCGAAGATTCCCGTAATTATTTCCGTTTTTGTCACACGCCACCAACACAGCAAAATCATTCACCATTCAGCAACAGTTCTTTAGTTATCTTGAGTTGACACAAACAATCACAGACATACATACACAGGTGAAAATATTACACCCATGAATATCTCAAAGGGTAATAAAGCTGCTTGTCACCATGTAAACAACACGTATCGTAGCATGAACATGAACATACTATTACCCAGTATTTGTGTCTTATTTATTACCTGTAATATCTTTTCTGCAAGAAATAGAAAGTTTCTGTATTTCAGTTTAATAAAAAAAACTGCTTTGATGGTGAACCCTTGCAGGTCTTTTACGTGATCTATGAGAATTCTTACGTTTGAGCCCCGCGAGCACGCACTGACATGTACCTGTAAGTAGTGCGTGCTCGGAGTCATGTTTGAACCCCGTTTGAGCGTGCGTGCTCCGAGTCATGTGATCTTCGTTTTGCTAACTATAGACAAGTGTCCCGGGGCACACTGTCCCAGTTCTCCCGCCTGATACAAACAAAATGCCGCTAGTCGAAGAAGTGTTTTTCCCGAGGATGATGTTGGTGCACGTAGCCGGGCCAGTAGTTTCGCCTCAAGGTATCTGGAAGACGAGGAACTACCCCAGGTTAGTGAAAATCGGTACCGGAAAGTTGGTCTAAACAATGCTTTTTTTGTATAGAATAAGGCGGAAGTCGGAAGCGATTTGTAGTACCGGTTACTGTTAAATACACCGCAATTTTATGACACATTTTCGTCTGTACTTGTACCCCAATATGCCTCATAATTCAAGGACTAATGCCGACTTCGTGTACAAGAGTTTTTGTTCTCGGCGATGTGTTGTTGATTATCTCTCCTGGTGATTTGCGCGAAAACAAAAAACAACAACAAACAAGTTACTTGTGATCTATTCCGACTCGGTCATTCAACAGTATTGTTGGGTGTGTAACAAAGCCCATCACTTGCCCCATTTCAACTTTTGGGATGTCCATAGACCAAGAATGCATGATCATGCATGCATGATCTGTGTATATTATTTTCTTTTTTCTTCGGGTTTGGCAGAAATTTCTTGGGAGAAAAGAAGAAGGGAATCTTATTACCTAACATCCATACTTTTGACGTTTGATCTGTTTCTGTGTTGTTTTATGTTCAAAATTTTATTTGACGTAGAGAAATACAGTTGATACGTGGTACATCATTCGAACAATAGGTTTATCCATAGGGGATTACGGTATGATCGGGCCACACTCAGGGTGTATACGATTGTAGAGTATAAAAATTGAATTTAAAGATAGATTTGTTTCTTGGTCTTCAAATTGTGTTCACTGAAACTGTTAATGTCATCTGTGTACAGTCACATTGATTTGATTCTAGATTACGTAGTATTCAAGTAGGACTGGCAAAACAACATTTGGTTTGTGTAGAACTGGCCCGGATCTAATAGTGGATCTTTGGGCCCCCCGGGGATCAAAGTTGTTAATTGGATGCAGTCGCTCCCAGGGTCTAACCTACACGTGGGATCCCCACTCACTCCCGCCATCAGATCTTAGGGAGCAGGCGCATGCATCCTCAGATCAGAGGTACACAAGCGCTGTCCAAAGTAGTACAAACACGCGAAGGTTTTAGATGTTCGTATTTATTTTTTGTGATATACATATGTATTTGACCAGTGTCAGGATTATGATCATTGTTTTCTGTGATTTATTGGTTGGTATACAGCTGCCCAGGTCAGCAGCGGAGGGATGTATATGAAAAGACAACCGCCGAACTTTAATATCAGTTGGAGACGAAACGCGGCTCGAAGAGGTCATGGCTTCGTAAGTACAGTCTAATGTTTGATTATAGCCGTCCTGTACTATGATGGTGATATACACACGTTTTAAGTTTTCCATATACACGAAATATACCCAAGAAATTGAAGAATGTGTGTGTCCGGCCGCTGCTGACATCTGCGATTGATTGTGTAATGTTTACTTATTTGCGGACAGAACCTGTGTGATGGAAATATCCCTATCTATTCAAAAGGATTATACAGCATAACAACAAGGAGGCTTCAGTTAGAAACCTCCATTTTAAACATTTTAGTGTTTTATTAGTTTTTCTTTTCCCTTTAGCAAGACGTTTATGAGATGTGTTTTTGGAAGAGTTTGTATGTTTTATTCAATATTCGCACAAGCAACACGCCTAACTGGGGGTAAATATCATTTCATTGATGAATAGATGATGATAAAATATTTTTCTCCTTTGGAGTAACAACTATATTCAATGTTATTTCTTGATCTGTTAACGATTGTGTGTTGTCGTGATTTACCGGACCATCCGGCATGTCTGGTACTAATTAAGCTGGAATGGCTGCGGGGAGACCGCGTGTGGTCGAGATCAAAACACAAACATACAGTATTCCGTATTTGTGATTTAGCATCATAGCTAATCAAAGAGACGGATGGAAACTCATTGAATTCGGGACAGTTTTAGGTCGTATCTTATAAGAAATGATTATTGATTCAATCCCTATGTTCCGAAATATCTGCGTTCCGACGTACAAGCATATCTAATCTCAAAGACGAAAGTCGTTTGTGTATAGAAGGGGCGGATTTTGTTTGAGACTTTGGAAGAGCATTGCCCAAGATACAGTTGAAGAATCTTCATGACTTTTGGCATGTATATAGCTTGAATAATGATTTATCTAATCAAAATCAAATCATGCTCTCAAGAGCTAATTTCCTTAACTGAGAAGAGTTTATAAATATATTGTATTTCATGATGGGACTCTTGGACATATGGCATACGATACTAAAATTCCTGACATGCATGTAGGCAAAACGGACACACACTATACTATTAGGCTAGCCCCTGATTAAACTTTTTTATATTTAGTATATATATATTATGGGAACTTGGTTGCCATGGGCTTTCCTTCGTCTGAGAAGGATAAATCTTCTGTCATATTTGTCAGTGTCTACTTGTATGTTGCTTCTGTATGTCCGTTGTAATATCGTCTTGTTAGTTCATATTGATTTTTGATTTATTTTGGTTTATTTGTTTAGAGGGATTTGTTGCCCAAAGTCGGAGAAAGTGTCTCCTATAGCTAGGTTCTGGAGACTTAATATTTGGGCAGCTTGTGCAGACTGGAATATTTGTAACTTGATTAGATGGATACCACAGCTTCTTTGTAAATATTTCATTTACTTTGTATCCCATTGTCAGAGACAGTTGAAAGTTTCAATGTTTTGCCCATGTACAGTGTAGAAGTCAGATCAAACCGCCGTGGTCTCCAGGGCTCCATCGACTGCCTTGCTGATGGGAGGACTTAACCGGTCAGTGAGATGTGAGTGAGTACGCCTGATGAAAGCGCAAACATAGGGATGTAATCAATGCAGACTTGTTGGAATATATCAATCAGCCAAGGTGATCATGTTGAGATGAGTGTGTGTCCTTAGAGCGACGAAGACAAAATATCCCTGGCACCCGTAAAGATGTTCACCATGACTCCACAACCCCGCCACGCCACATACTGCGACTCTTTTCGTTTATTTTTGTTCTCTCTGCCTACAACATATCTTAGCTGTGACGAGCATCCAAACAGCCGTACAACGACTGTGTCAAATTTATGAGTTGGCTTTCAATTGGAAGAAACCGCTATTTTCAGTATCAGTGTATCCGTTAAGTATTTGAAACGGGCAATGTGATCTCTGTGTTTTCTCTCGATCCCAACAGACTGACCATACATACTGGACACGAGTGACAACGTCAAGGTGTTCCTGACACCCGTACCTGTGTCCACCAGGACGACGCAGTTCCGCCACAACGTGCACAGGGACTCCTACCACGACAGGGAAAGTCAGTGGAGTCCGTGCAAGTCAGTGAGACGAGCTGCATCACTGAAGGAGCCGGAATAGACGTCCGTGTGCCTTATAAAGTCGGGAAGGAGCTACAAATCACCCAGAACAGCACCGTCGACAGGAGGAAGATAATGAGAGGGGAGTGCCAGACCAGTAGCAGATCTAGAATAGCCAATCGATTGTGCTGCTACAACCATAGTGAACCTAAAACTAGTTAGAGAATTCACGGACTAGTTTTGAGGTGATTTATACCATTACTGTGCATTTTAGTGTACTGGGTATACATTGCAGTAGTAGTTGATTGTGCATGTGTATCAAAGAACCGTACATAAGGTTAACCTCAGCGACGACGGACCGAATCAAACCGGAGATGGATGTAGTAAAGGAGAGAACCGCCATAGGAATGTTCAGTACAATTATTCTGTATCCAACCTGTGACCGAAGTTAGCGGGGTCAGCATTATGTAGTAACATCAAAACACTTAAACAGTCTCCCGTGCCAAGTGTACGGAAAACCTTGTCTCTGCGTCCTTCCTTTATTCTAGCTGTGCTAGTCATAGTCTTCAAAGCAGAATCTAAACAACGTGAAATCCATTGGTTTCATGACTTGTTTGAAATATGTGACTTATTAACATTTCACAATCAGGCTTTACTTAATATGTATCTAATAAAAAATAGCCGGTATAACCGCCCTTCGGCGTAACACACCAGCTTCAATTCCAAACGACAATTACCTGAAATCACTTCACTTTATATTTTATAGATATCGACATAAAACTGACATATTCGTCTTCATTATTTGTTTTGACCCCGTGAAAGCATATCATCCCAAAGCTCAAAAGACAAAGGCGAAAGCTATTTTTCTACCCTCAAAATCATCCTTTCTATAGCTCCAAACGACAACCACTTGAAGCATTCCATTCCAAATTGCAAAAAGCACAAGCTTATATAAGAAATAAAAGCTGGGACATATTGATCTTCATTATGATATTCATAAGCATGCGAAACATCGTAACAATCTGTAACAGAGTGAACTGCCTATGATGTGCAAGGATTGCAGTCATTCCCGGTTATGTGAAAAGACCGTTCCTTAAATCATTAATCCTGACACAAAGAATGCCTAAACAAAGAAAAATAAACAGCTAGAATAGTCCTCAAATACCACTAACAAAGAACGACACCCCCCGAGTATAGCCAAAAATCAATTCCCAAGGGAATGCGTTCGTGGAATTTTCTAAATTCTTTCAAAGCGATCGTAATACTGTAGAAAATGCCTCCGCCCCTGAGGCGTCGCCAAAAAACTTCAGTGAAACAGGAAAACCTTCAATGAAAGCTATCGGCAAGTCCACCATGTCTACAGTAAGATTTGCCATGAACTTCCGACATGGCGACCATGGCATGTCAGGAACATGAAAGCTCAAAACCGGAAATTCCCTTGCAGTACCGTGGAAAGTCCATTGTCTATTAAACTTGACCTTCGTTTTCGTGACCCTACAAATATAATTTGATATCTATCCGCAGATTCCCGAGCTATGTTTTCTCCAAGCAAACACTTGCAAGAAAAACGGAAACGGAAACAGATTTATTGGGAGGTAAAAGATCGTATAAAAGCTGTAGCCTATTCATTGGGAATGTTCTAGAATGGAATGTTTAGGTGAATGGAAGGCAAAACAAACCTAACGTACACGCATCCCAATTATAAATATGGACTACCGAGTACTAGTATCTTGAATACTTCATAACGACATGGAAAGAATATGATACAAAACGATAATTTTGTTTGGCAGTTTCGACACCACTATTATAATGACAATGACAATGACAATGACAATGAAGTTTATTGCATATTCATGCCCCGTTGGGGCTAAATGCAGTCAGTTTGGTACAAAAGGTAGTAAACGCAAAGTTATACAATTTCACATACTATAGTTTATATGCATCTTCTCTCTTCCTAAAACATTTGTAGATGAACTTACAGAGATTTTCTAGTATATCGTGGTCAGATGATGACATGAGATATTTGAACATATCTTCCTTCGTCATGTGTGCAAATTTCTGATTTACATGTGTAGCATTAATGAATGTGTTGCGCAGATCATTGTACAGTGAACACTCTAGGACAAAGTGTATTTCATTTTCTACATACATGTGGTTCTTATCGCAAAATATACATAGTCTATCATTAGGAGGAGTTCGGTTGTATCTACCGGCTTCAATTTCCAATGGGTGATCGCTGATCCTTAGTTTAGTCATGGCTCGGCGATAGCTAAAATTTGTTATATCCAGGTATTTTTCTCTTTCATACAATTGCTTAAATTTTCTGTAGGTTCTTAGCTTATTTCCTTGGGTTTCCTTCATGCCAGAAGAGTTAAGATCTGAGTGAAAGTTTTGAAGAAAGGTGTCTTTCAGTCTTTGTTTCACTTCAGACTGAGCGAATGAAGTGTTGTGATTACTGTTCAGCAAAAGGTAGGCAAAACCAGACTCCTCCAGGATTTTACTAACATTGGATAGCCAGCATGGGATTTTACGTTTGTACAAGTCCCGTTGAACAAGGAAAGCTTCATATTGTAGGCTATTTGTTGGTATTTCATTAACTAATCGTTTGTAATATGAATATAATCTTGTGTAAACTTCGATCCACAGGGGATATCTTCCTAGTTCTGCCCTTGTTGCAAGATTACTCGCATTTTTTCTTACGCCTAATATTGATTTACAAAATTTAAGGTGAAGTTGTTCGATGGGAGACTTGTCATTCAATCCGCTCTTGCCCCATACCTCTGCCCCGTAAGTCAATATTGGGACTACGCAGGCGTCAAATAATTTACAATACACTGATACTGAAGGATTGCAGTCTCCCAGGGTTGTTTTGATGCTGAACAGAGCCCTGGAAGCCTTTTTTTGCAGTGCTTTCATTGCTGTGGTGAAGTTGCACCCAGCTGTAAACACCACTCCTAAATAGCTGTAAGAGGAAACTATTTCTATGTCTTTGTTGAGTAAGTGGAATTTGACATTTGAAAACATATGTCCCTTTTTGTTAAATACAATAATTTTTGTCTTATTTAGATTCACTGATAATTTCCATTTGTTGCAGTAGCGGCCTAGAGTATTTATTGCATGTTGAAGGCCATCTTGACTAGTTGATAGTAGAACGAGGTCGTCTGCATAAAATAGACTTGATACACTGGATTTATTTAACAGGGGCGCATCAAAATCCCCCGCATTCAGTTCACCTACCAAGTCACTTACATACAGATTAAACAGCGAAGGGCTTAGAACGCAACCCTGCCTGACTCCTATCTTGACAGGGAACTTTTCACTCAACCCTATGTTGGTTTTAACACTTGCTACGGACTGACTGTATAAGCTTTTTATTATATCGAAAAATCTGCCGGAAATGCCATTTGATAGAATTTTAAATAGAAGGCCCTCATGCCAAATCGAATCAAATGCTTTAGATAGGTCCACGAAGCAGGCGAAGAGTTGTTTTCTTGATTGCGTGTATTTGGATATCAATGTTTTCAGGACAAATATATTATCTGATGTTCTGTAGTTTTTCCGGAATCCGGTTTGATTAGGTTTGAATATTTCGTTTTCCTCGAGAAAAGAGGAGATTCTTCTGTTTAGTATAGAGGTAAACAGTTTTCCGAGGCAGCTCGAAATGGAAATACCGCGATAGTTGTTAGTGTCGTCTTTTCTTCCTGATTTGTATATGGGCACTATATAGCTGTTTGACCAGGTTTGTGGGAATATTCCACTTGAGAAAATGCGATTAAATAACTTAACAAGAGGTCGTAATAGTATGTAGTGTCCTGCTTTCAACATTTCGTTAATTAACATGTCTTCGCCGCTCGCTTTTTTATTTTTGAGAGCCATTATTGAGCAACTAATTTCTGATTCTGTAATTGGGTAATCCATAGGCCCTTGCTTTGTGTTACATTCATCTAATATCTTTAGTTTGTCTATAATTTTCTTCTCAAATACGGTGTCAAAATTCTGTTTCTCAATCCTACGTTTCTCATGCAACGTCTTGAAATGGTTTACCCAGGAGTCAGGCGGAATTTCTTCTTGGGGGTTGGAGTTTGTATTTTTAAGTTGTTTAAGCAGATTCCAAAAGGCGGTTGGATTACTTTCCTGAAGATTTTGGAGTTGCATTAAGCAGTCAGTTTCATAGTCTTTTTTGCGCTTTCGGATTAGTTTGTTGTATTCTTTTTTCTTCCTAAAATAGCTGCCTCTGATAAAAGGGTTCTTTGGGTTTCGTTGTAGTAAATATTGTATATTTCGGAGCTCCTGGCGGGCCTCATAGCAGTTTTTGTTGAACCACTTTTTATTCGTTCTTAATGTTTTTCGTTTCTTGCTATGCTTTACCTGTAATGACATATTACCTGCTATCTTAAGAATTTCATGGAATTCGCATACTTCTTTCTCAACGTCTGCTTTTGGGGTTTGGTGAGTAGACAATATGAAATTTTCCAGCTTCTGCGATATAGCATGGCTGCGTAAAGCATTTGTGAACTTTTCGCGCGAGTCCAGTCCCCAGACAAACCTGTCTGGAAAAGGTCGCGTATTTGTTTTTGTTTTTCTTGTTTCGTTTAGGGGTTCATGAATAAGTGAATTAAGATTTAGCGATATCATACAATGGTCCGAAAATTCTGTTAATGAGTGAACTTTGAATATATTAATGTTGTGAAAGAGGTTACTGCTAGCTACGGCATAGTCCACTGTGCTACAGCCATTGGGCTGGTAGCAGGTGAATCGGCCGCTTAGATCTCCTAGGACTCTCCCATTTAGAATTCGTAGGTCGGATTGGCAGCATAAATCAGTCAGATCTTTGCCGAAAGTGTTGGGCGAGTTTTTGTCGGAAAAATTTCTAGGGATGTCAAGATTTTGAAGGATTTGTTGTGGTTCAAATTCAGAATCGATTGGGACTTCGTCGGGGAAATCTTTTAAGGAGCCTAACCGGCTATTAAAATCTCCACCGAGAATTACATATCCTCTGGACGTGAAACGCGCCACGTCCTGTTCTAATATATCAAATATAGACTCTTCGGCCCTTTTGTGAATCGAGGAGTGTATAGGACTGACATAGGCACTACATATGAATACATCTCTGGACAGGCCAAGCAGTTCTTTGGCCATACGGATCCAGAGAATATCTTTGCTATATACATCTACACTGAACACTCAAAAAGTGACACCTAGCGACTATTGAAAGAATGGACAAACAACCAGAACGCCAGCGGTCATATCCATATAAACTGACGAGACATTTTCCCTCACTCATCACGGACTGAGATCCGGTTTCCTGGATCTTTTTAGTTTTTATTGCTTAGGTGAAAACACACAATACCGCTTAGGTACTTTTAGTTTTTTTTTTTTTTGTTCTCTTAGACTTTCAAGGTATCGTTGATAATTCAAGCGGGTATGTCACTCAAGCTGCCGTATGTCGGCGGCGGCCCTGCGTTCTACATTGGATTTGTGTTGTACCCTTGACTTTATGATAGGTATATCATGCAAAACGTAAAATTAAGATTAAAAGACAACACGCCAAACGTTACGTTAAAAGATTCGTTTTTACCGATTAAAGCCGTTGAGCGCTCAGTCAAATCGCTGGGCCACAAGATGGTCTCTTGTTTGGAATTACTCAAGACACGACACGTGAGCATGGGCCGCATATTCCCTTATTACTGGATGTGCGGGGGTTAGCGGTAATATGCAGTACCCGCTCTTGTCATATCAGGATATGACCGCACATGCCTGGATAGACCAGGATTCACGGAACATATGCAGTCCCCAAACCGCCCAGATATTCGGGTTTTCGTGTAGTGACAGCGACACCGCTAACGTACCGTATCGTCTGTGAGGTAACCACTGTAGAATAACTTGCAGCCTCCAAAGTTTGGAGTTTACATTGCGACATTTCAATGTACTAGTGTTTTCTTTTCACTCCATTTCGTTCCAAGTACCCGAGCCTACAGTACGAAGTGTTTCTGGTGCGAGGACCTACGCAATGCTCTCATTAGAAACACGCGCTGTTCAGGTAGTCAAGCAGTGAAGGCTGTAACAACAACGGATTCATACCCACAAACTTCGGTGAGTCGGATTAACAAGAAAAATAACCTAGTGTCATTCTAGCGGACTGAGAAACTCCGTTACATTAAGCTTACGTCTTCCACAATTCCTTACCTGTGTTCAGGCACACTTTAGTAGCTTCAACATTTGTTGATTCACTTCGGAACTTACGGATCAACGCCATATCTGGCTAACTCCGGCTTTCCGAATGCGTAACCACGTAAACGTTGTTCGAACGATAAACAATGGAACGCTATGACGTCATGATCGGCAAGAATGGAACGGAGAACAACGGTGATCCTCGGAGCCACCTGACGTCATACAGGTGGTGTGTAAATTGAGCCCTTTCCTCCATTTTGACTCTTATAGCAGTACATCATTGAGATCAACGGTTGAAGAACGCCACATACAATTAATTTTGAGATTTCTGCGGTGGATTTATGTTCTCTCTTTTATGGAGAACGTAACAAATCCCTAAAATTCAGATTTCTGTTCCGTCTTCTGCCCGCCTCTCCTCCTAGTTCTCCATACAATACACACGGTGAATTCTCACGACAACTAACAAAACCGATCATCAAACAGTGAATACATATTTTACGGTAACCGTTGTTTTACGTAGTACCCCATATAGAGTGACAGTTGATCACGCCAGCACGACCGAAAGCGACTGTACGTTCTGTCCTGTAGTAGGCTTGCCGAATCGCTAGTCGGTGCAAGGCCGTGCATTTGATATATTTAGTACTATAGTTCAACCGCAAACTGTAACCACCATTAACACTTCATTCGCCCCCTTTGACACGGCGAATTTAGTGATTCAACTTAACGCTGACTGTTATTTTATCCATCTCTTCAATTTTTATCTAGGTACAATATGTTCGCTATCAAAGGTTGACAAGGAGCGTACAAACCTGTAACCGTACGTGTGTTGTGTTGTGGTGTGTTGCGTTGTGTTGTGTTGTGTGGTGCTATGTTGTGTTGCATTGTGTTGTGTTGTGTTGTGTTGTGTTGTGTTGTGTTGTGTTCTGCTTCGGTCAGAATGTGATAAAGGGGTTCCGCAAGGTACTTTATGGGATGTTTGGGGGCAATTTCGGGTGTGACCCCGTGGGCCGCCATGCAGCTATCGGATGTATTTTTTTTATTCATTGTTTAGCTCAGAGTTAAGATAAACCCGGGGCCCGGCGATTAATAGACGTTGTGGTCTACCCGTGAAAACACCGATTGGTAGCCCCGTAGTGCCCGGCAGTCCACCGGGACAAATTTGTGGCTTCAGAGCCTGGCCGGGGCAACACACCTTACGGACACCGTGTAATTGTGTGTCATTTAGTTGGTTTCTGCAGTGTTTGACCTATATATAGGCATCCTGCCGGACCCCAACACAAAAGATATATTTTGAGGTTGGGGCATGGTATCCAGGCTAGTTTTTTGCGGTTACCGAAGGGTTCGCTTAGCGCTAGCGGTTAGCCCCAAGGTGAGCCTTCATTCGTTTGTAGAAAAGTAAGAAAGTAATTTTTGGTACTCAAATGACTTTCTACCTTCTGCCTACGGCTTTTACTATGATATTCAAGTGTTGAAAGTAACGCACACTTTGTTTGGAATTCCTGAAGTCCAAACGTAAGGGTTCGCTTTTTTTGCGGTTACCGAAGGGTTCGCGTAGCGCTAGCGGTAACCCCCTAGGTGAGCCTTCATTCATTCGTTTGTGGAGTTCGTAGGTGAATACGCCAGGAGAGGAAAAATGACGGGAAAGGAATTTATATCGGGAAGCTTGTACGGGCCCCATACTTAAAACCACACTGAAACATGTAGGGATGCACGAGTAATAAAGTAATAAAGCTCATTGTCATCTAAAAAAAAAGTTACTACTACTCACTCCATTTGGAAGAAGTTGTTGTGGGTAACAATTTCATACGTAGACCAAATACCTTAGAAGAGCCATATACATAAAAGTCTACCTGCCCTACTATGTTTAGATACATCTTCTGTTTGCTATAAACGAAACGGTTTAAAGTCACATGATGAGCCCTCTTCTCTCACAGTGTCCTGGGTACGAGAATTGGAAATTTCCAAGATGGTGGACAATCAAAACACACCGACGTGACTGTACTTATTGAGAATCGAATTTGCTCTTTAGCTTCATAATTTGGATACCACTTGTAGTCTAGGGAGGTGGCGCCTGTTGTGGACTTATATGATGGACTTTCTGGGGTTCCTTTGCTAAATTCGGGCATGTGGTACCGTTGAAACATTTGGTTCATGGCCGTTACACCGTCACCAGAATTTTCGCCATTTGAACAAGAATCGTGAGGCTGAGGGCGCGACTGCGCGGTTGGTGCTACGCACATCACCAGATGAATGACTGAGGTAAGTGTCTTACTCATTGCAATTTGTTATTAAATATCAATTAAATTATCGACGTAAATAAAAAAAATAGCATTTCAAAATGAAATAAAAAAAATGCACGTAGATCTTTTAACTCACTATATTATGTACTAGGGTTTACGGAAAAGGCTGGCCTGTCTACCTGGGCTGTCTACCTGGGCTGTCTACCTGGGCTGGCTATCACGTCAGGCTACTTGGACCTACGAAAGCCCATTGGGACAAAAGCTGTTTTAGCAGTAGGGGTTGTTTGTGCTCAGCGAAGAAGCTATGTGTGAAGGATCTGTGCGTTATTATGTGAATGAGCTGTGTGAAGGGGCAGTGTGTGAAGGAGCTGTTTGTAAAGCAGCTGTGTGTGAAGGAGCTGTGTGTGAAGGAGCTGTTTGTGAAGCAACTGTGTTTGAAGGAGCTGTGTATGTTACATAACCCAGAGGTTTTGGGTTTGAATCAGTTGATATGCCACCAATCTTGTGCGCTTGGGAAGGGCTCTTACCACGACTTTCCTCCCTTCACTAGGGTGGAGAAAAGAGTATCTAGCTTTGGTAAGGGCCCTCCCTCAGATAGGGCATAGGACCCACTCTTACGGAAAAGACTAGGGGTCCTTCCTTCCCAGTGTATTAGTGGTTCAAAACTTAAGTCCTATGGCCACACCTGGGGTAATTGCTGTTGTATTGAGGTCACCTTAGTTAGCACCAAATGGCAGCAGTTCCAGACCCTTGCACTTTAGCAACGCTTATTTCAAGCTCATCACAATTCAATTGTCGATCCTAATGTATGGCACAGAAGCCGGGACCCTGACAGCCACTAAAGAACAGCTCCTGGACACCTTTGACCAACTAGCCACCACTCCAATAAGCCCGATAAGTTGTGTTAACAGCCCTTCCCAAGGGAACAAGATTGGTGGCATATCAACTGATTTGAACCCAGAACCTCTGGGTTATGTAACACACACAATAGCTTCACACATAGCTTCTTCATTGCGCACAAACAACCCCTACTGCTAAAACAGCTTTTGTCCCAATGGGCTTTCGTAGGTCCAAGTAGTCTGACGTGATAGCCAGCCCAGGTAGACAGCCCAGGTAGACAGCCCAGGTAGACAGGCCAGCCTTTTCCGTAAACCCTATGTACTATATGTACATTTTTGTGTACTTTTATTGATTAAATCATCGAATTACAAGCCAATGAGAACATCTAAAAGTGAGCTACTGGCCTTATAATTCTTGATGATGTAATCATGACGTCATAATAATTTGCATAAATTATCTTCATTTTACTAGGTCCATACATTAAAATCATTTTGAAACGCCTAAAACACCCAGAAAACTGCTCAGACACCAATTTTGAGTACCTCATTGGCGTTGATATTAACGTGCCATGTGTTGCATACGTTAGCTATCTGTTATCTGTATTTAGAACCTATATTTAACGTTGAATTAGTTCATTATCGTAATTGGCCGAAATAAAGGCTACATACATCATATTCATCATATACATCAGTTCATCCCAATATTCCAGTCAGATCTTCAGGAGGGCAAACCAAATATTTACTAGTAGTTCGACCTCACAATCTTCCAAATGGAGGGATCCAAGTCATGGCAATCAGTTTTATCACATCTCTACGTGAGTTCGACATTGTGATTCAATATGTTAGAGAAGTAGTTGCAGAACGATAGTAGGATTTTTAACGTCTCAGAATTGAATGTAGAACGATACTGCAGTCTAAGTTAAAGTCGTCAGTGTATTATGGGTATGTATGTCTGTTTATGCGTGTGTGCGGACTACCACACGTCTTAAAATGTCAGAACAATCCTCAGGCGTAATGGTCGTCTTAAAACGATATCAGCCTGGAAAGCAATAAAGAAGGCCGTAGTCTGTTTCTTCCTGTTTTCAGGGATAACAGTTTAATGTCTGATAAGGGCAAACCACAATTACTATGCAATTCTACGACCTGTGTGTAAGTGCAGATAATTTGCAATTGATAAGAAAATAAAACATCTCTAATTCTATACCTACAAGCTATGTACCATCGAACGTTCGGGCAAGCATTTAAACACTATAATCATCGCAAATGGTGCAAAGTAACAAAACAAAGTACTGCAGGTAAACATTGTACGTGTGGGCCTTCGTAGTTTTGGGCTGCACCCACTTCCTGTGTGTGCACTCCAAATATGGTATCGGCGTATCGAAGGAAACTTTGAGGTCTCATAACACACTGTATTCATCCGCGACCCCCGTAGTAGTTCGGGTTGAAATAGTGCATCTCAGTACTTGCAAAGGCCGTATTTATTCTTCTATTACGTTGCTTTTTCGGCCGGCGGGAATTTGCGCCTTGATATGCCGCCTGCAGTTCCATGACCTGCGCTGGGGGTCAAATCAAAGTGTCCATTATAGAAAAAACGAGCAGGCAAATCTATGCTCATTTTCAGATATTTTGTAGCTTGTACCCTCAACTTGAACATACTAAATTCTTGTAAATTGTATCTGCACCCTGCTATAGGTTTTGAGTAATCGAACCACCTCACTTTAGGCCCATAGGCGAAAAACTGTGTTCTGAGACCTTCATGTGCAGGGTTAGAGTTCAAATCTGACCGGAGGTCGGTCATCAGCAATCTTTAACTATCTTTCGGGGGTTGAACTTGGTATGATTAGATAGGTCCATTGGTACCCTATTGTAATTCATAAACCGCATAATTAGATCGTGCTTTTGTTTTCGAGATATTCTCGATTAAAGGGTCCCCTGAAGTAACCGCTAAGCGAACCTTCATTCAATTTCAAGGCCAGTAGAAAAGTAAGGAAGTAATTTTTAGTACTCAAATCACTTTTTGTCTTCTCCTTACGGGTTGTACTATCGAATTCAAGTGACGGAAGTAACGCACATCTTCTTCAAGATTCTAGAGCTTCGATGGTATGGGGTCGATTTGCGGTTACCGAAAGGTTCGCTTAGCGGTCTTCCACAGTCTCGTAGGTATGATGGGAGAACTGGTCGGTGCCATGAGGTTTCTTTAATGTATTTTTACGTAGTGCAAGAGCTACGAAGCAAGACAAAGCAACAACAAGGAAGATTGAAAAAGTGCAGTCATGACCAGATCCAAAGGATTGATTGAAACGTTGTTCACGTCTGAGTTCAGGAGGAACACTACATGGTGTTTGTCTTCACCAGCTTCTGTCAGTGTAATCGAGGTTGATGCGTCAGGAACAATGCTACACCGTGCTTGTGTCCCTGGTTTGCGCTGATCTAAAAAATAGCATTTTCTAAAAGAAAACATTGAAATATGACGGTGACACATGCATACGCTCAGAAATGTCATTCGATTGGGCATTTATTTATTTACGGTATATCGTGACCAAATCGTAGCAGACTATATACATCGACATTCAAAAGCGCGAAGAAATTCTGGTACCCTCCTGGGAACAATACTGACAGATCTTTCCTTTGCTGGGTAGAGCTGCTGTGAGATGAAAATCTAAGTATGTTTTAACCATGATCTACACCGTGATGAAATCGATAATTATGAGTTGAGAGGGGTTGTACAGACTTAGTCACGTTTGGGACCGCAAACTTTTCCCTTTAGCGCCATCTAGCGGTGATAGCAGCAGGAGTATCGAGATGTTGGCAGTAAAAAAAACACATTAATTTTTTGTTTTTCAAGCAAGGAACTGCATCATCTACTGATGTACCCGCTCAACAAAACTACTTTTCACTGATAACTGCTACATGTATCAGTTCATCTCCAAATTTTTCCTAATCTGAACTAAATCTAAAGTACGTTAACCTCACTGCTATGGATTCATGTTTTGTCTCTAACATGGTCGGTATCTTTGTCAAAACATGAAACATTTTCTGTCCTGTTGATGGAATTCTCTGGTGGCCAGTTCGGATCGTACACGTGACGTGGGCTTCTTGCAGCGTCTTGCCAGGCTTGGTGCAAGTACGCGACCTGCTCGCGATGATTCTGTCTTCTTGCCTGTATATACAAACACACATCACACTCAGGATATGAATTGTCACGACTTTTTCAATATTTCTTGACAGGACAGAAACTACAGTTACATATCAAACGCTGTATCTACATGCAAAGGTGCTTCTTGTATTTGATTCGATGTTAATTTTTGTCTTCCTAAATAAAGCTTAATGTATACTTTCCGACGATTATCTATTTCGAGCGGATATCGAACTGATATCAAATTTAGTTTCATGAGATGAAAAATCAGTGTTACCCTTTGGATGTGTTCGTTCGAATGGCGCTCTTCTTCCTCTTGCTTCCTTTTTGACGATGTTGCGAGGACCTGGAATGTAGACCATGGGTGATGATCAGACCACCACAGTGACGTGACATTTTAACGAGATAATATAAACTATCCCGACACATTTTGCCTCGTCAGCATGAAGTTAACTCATGGAATGAATGAACAGAAGTATTCAGGTTTGAACGGAAAAGTTTACAAATACTACAGCTTGCTTTTGGCCTTAATGTTTGAACTTGGAAAACAGGTTAATTGATTGGTCAGTGTGCAGTAGTGCTTGTTTACATCTGGTTTGGCTCTGTTCCAATGTTGTAGACTGAAGTGGTGGCTACTAACCTTAAAGATTTCCCGCTCGGCCTTCATCGAAAACAGCCTGTCTTGCATTATCTACGGAAAGTGGAGAGGTCAAAACACTAAACATTTACAGTCCTTAGAATGTCCTGCACATGAAAGATTCCCATTATGTACAGAATGAAAATGCGAGAAAAGAGGCTGTATGTAAATAAGGGAAACGGTCGGAAAAGAAAAACAAATTCAAACATTGACACTGACCTTCATTTTTTCTTTTTGTTTCTCGGCTTCATGTTTAACTCTGTTGAGCTGCCGGGAAAGAATTATAAAAAATATGTCTGAATAACTAAAAGATTGAATGACACGTCCGTTTGTTGGCCACAGCGCCTAAATATTGCTGCTACGTTATGTAAAGCATTTACAACTGGTTGACCATTTACATCAACCCTTACTGATACAGACAACTACAATACAACGCCTAGATCTTGCTGTTACGTTACAACATTTACAACTGGTAAACCATTTACATCAGCCCTTACTTATACAGACAACTACAATACAACGCCTTGATCTTGCTGTTACGTTACGTACAGCATTTACAACTGGTTAACCATTTACATCAACCCTTACTGATACAGACAACTACAATGTCAGTGTCAATGTTGAGCGTTGTTCGAGGTGTGTTTCACGAGATCTAGAGAGTACAGTGTCTACCAAAAAGAACAAAGCATGTCTTACTTCTGAAAGGATCGTCTCCATATCTCTCATACGGTTCTCCTAAAACATATGGAAAAACAGACGTGTGCTGAAGTACAGAGAATGTGTACTGTATGTCCTTTGTTGTAACGTTTTAGAGTCTGTATGATAGATAAGTTTCAATGTTTGCAAGGACCATTCATCTCAAACAGTCACATGAGAACAACAAACATAATAGCCAAACAACTGGCCAATTTTACTTCACTGTAGAATAGTCATTTTTTGTTAAAAAAATAATATCAAGAAATAGAATTTTCAGCGAAAATTTCCTCATTTTGGGGAAGGGGGAAAGGAATTCTCCTTGGATAATGACTATACCATGACAATGAAGGTCAAGACTTCTGCAGTTATATGTTTTTCATGTACTTAAGTGTGATTGTTCTTTAGTTTCCTTTCCTTGTCTGTCGTGCTGTCGTATTTGAAGTATGGGACCACAGGAAGAATAGCTAACAGAAATACAAACCTACTTGTGGATCCAAATAAACTGATAGTCAAAGACTTACCCGTCCTTTGTGGTCGTTCCTCCTGGCCTCTGGAACCCTCTCGCGCCCGTGGGGGATTGTTGCAGAAGCTCGTATCTCGTTATACTCGTACATCTCACTCTGGCCGTCGTTGTGGGGGAATGTGTCATATTTTCTGTTGTTGGACACTGTGTCACTCTGGCCGTCGTTGTGGGGGAAGGTGTCATCTCTTCTGTTGTTAGACACTGTGTCACTCTGGCCGTCGTTGTGGGGGAAGGTGGCATCTCTTCTGTTGTTAGACACTGTGTCACTCTGGCCGTCGTTGTGGGGGAAGGTGTCATCTCTTCTGTTGTTAGACACTGTGTCACTCTGGCCGTCGTTGTGGGGGAAGGTGTCATCTCTTCTGTTGTTAGACACTGTGTCACTCTGGCCGTCGTTGTGGGGGAAGGTGGCATCTCTTCTGTTGTTAGACACTGTGTCACTCTGGCCGTCGTTGTGGGGGAAGGTGTCATATTTTCTGTTGTTAGACACTGTGTCACTCTGGCCGTCGTTGTGGGGGAAGGTGTCATCTCTTCTGTTGTTAGACACTGTGTCACTCTGGCCGTCGTTGTGGGGGAAGGTGGCATCTCTTCTGTTGTTAGACACTGTGTCACTCTGGCCGTCGTTGTGGGGGAAGGTGTCATCTCTTCTGTTGTTAGACACTGTGTCACTCTGGCCGTCGTTGTGGGGGAAGGTGTCATCTCTTCTGTTGTTAGACACTGTGTCACTCTGGCCGTCGTTGTGGGGGAAGGTGTCATATTTTCTGTTGTTAGACACTGTGTCACTCTGGCCGTCGTTGTGTGGGAAGGTGTCATCTCTTCTGTTGTTAGACACTGTGTCACTCTGGCCGTCGTTGTGGGGGAAGGTGTCATATTTTCTGTTGTTAGACACTGTGTCACTCTGGCCGTCGTTGTGGGGGAAGGTGTCATCTCTTCTGTTGTTAGACACTGTGTCGCTCTGGCCGTTGTTGTGGGGGAAGGTGTCATCTCTTCTGTAACTGTTGTTAGACACTGTGTCACTCTGGCCGTCGTTGTGGGGGAAGGTGTCATCTCTTCTGTTGTTAGACACTGTGTCACTCTGGCCGTTGTTGTGGGGGAATGTGGCATCTCTTCTGTAACTGTTGTTAGACACTGTGTCACTCTGGCCGTTGTTATGGGGGAATGTGGCATCTCTTCTCTTTCTCTCGCTGTCTCTGTAACTGTTGTTAGACACTGTGTCGCTCTGGCCGTCGCTATGGGTGGTGGTGGCAATCATCTAGAATGTAGACGGTGTACACTACAGTTTATTCAGGGTCTCAATTTGATTGCTGCATGAGAATTGCGCGGAAAAAAATGCACCGGAAATTTATTTCAAAAGATATGTAAAAAATGTGCAGTACAAAATTCTTATGCAAGAAAGATGAATATCATTTTCTAATGACATTTCCGGCTTATACAGAAGATACTAGACGAAAATTAATGAATATGATCATATCAAGGAGGTCTTTTTCAACCTCTGTGATCATATGTACGATTAGTACACCATTGCCAAAGTCAAACACATGTATTTTCAATCTACTTATCTCATATCCCAACTTCATGTCTATTTACTTTGGCCAATACACATGTAACGCTCTAATAAAGAGAGAATACATTGTAAAAGACTGAAACGTTTAGTTATATATCACAGTATGTCAATACGTCATTTACGTTCAGATTCCCGTAGTCATAGACCTTAGCCGAAACGAGTATTGTATTACTAGTAATTGCTTTTCATTCTTGCATTCCATTGTACAATGAACAAATGTCGTGCAATAGAGTTCATTCATTCATATACCAAATACTTTATAAATGGTACATGCTGTTTTCTCTGCTTAGCACTCAGCATTTGGGAAAGAGTATGGTAGTTGAACACAGCACGCCACTACCAGTAGACTAGCCCCCTGCTGTAGTGATTGCACAAAATTTTAAGCAGTAGAAGTCTTCAGAGTTGAAAGGAAAAATTTACAAATACTATTTTGCTTAAAATGTTTTGTCATAATCATTCTTAATGTTTGAACTTGGGTCGTTGGTTTGGTCAGTGTGCAATAGTGCTTGTTTACATCTGGTTTGGCTCTGTTCCAATGTTGTAGACTGAAGTGGTGGCTACTTGCCTTAAAGATTTCCCTCTCGGCCGTGATGGAGACGAGCCTGTCCTCCATGTTCTACGCATAGTGGAGAGGTCAAAACATTCAACATTTTAGACCATAGAAGGTCCTGCGCACGGCAGATAGTCACTATGTACGGAATGAAAATGGGACAAAAAAGGCTGTATCTAAACAAGGTAAAATGTCAGACAAGAAATACCAAATGAAACATTTGCACTAACCTTCATTTCCACTTCACGTTTCATCATAGCCTCATCAGATTTTCTCTCGAAGTCATCTTTTACCTCGTTCAACTGCCGGGGAAAAAGTTATGAAAAAGATGCATGAAAAAGTAAAGGATTGATTTGACACGTCCGTTTGTTGGTCACAATGTCTAGATCTTGATGAGCTACGTCACATCATTTACAACTGGTAAACCATTGTCACCAACAATTACTGATGTAGACAGCTACTACAGTAACAATACAGCGCCTAGATCTTGCTGTTACGTTACAGAATTTACAACAAGTTAGTCATTACCACTTACTGATACAGACAGCTGCAATACAACGCCTAGATCTACGTACAGCATTTACGACTGGTTAACCATTGATATTAACCCTTGTCCGAGGTGTGTACTGCGAGAGAGTACAACGTTTACCAGGAAGAAAACGGAACCATGTCTTACTTCCAGCAAGACGTCCTGCAGGTCTTTTTGGGTCGTCTGGAGCTCCGCCTGAACCACATGGGGAAAACAATTTGCTGTTTAATCTAAGTACAGAAAATGTGAACGGTCTTCTTCTGTGGAATATTTATATTGCAATCCATACTACAGTATGGGATTGCAATATATTGTTTTTCCTTGGTTTCTTCTTCTCCTGTCAAATCTTCAAATGGGATTAATTTTTTTGCATTTTTTGGCCAAATGAGCTGAAACTTGGCAGGGTGGTAGAAATAGCAAATACCCCCAGACGTTTTTTTCACTTTCTTGATAGAGGCCTTAGAATTTATGATATTTAGGGTTTTTGGTCATTTTTTTTACGTAAGTATTAATGATTGTTGTTGTAGGTGTGTTGTATTTGTGTCCTATCCTTTCGCCTCCTGGCTGTATGTATGAGGATTGTTTTACGCGATGGCTGTTTGTAGGGCATTGTACACACACACAAGAAACGTGATATCTTGTGACGAGTGACCTATCATAATAAATGTTTCTCATTGATTAGTTGAACTCCTCTACCTAAATAAGAATGAAGGTCTTGGCAAAGAAAGCATTTGTCATAAATTATGTAAATGAAATGCAATGTATCTATAAACTGTCCTCATAATCATGCAAATTAGCCCCTGATTTGCATGACTACCATTTAATTATGTAAGGTTTATCTGAAGCTATCTACATTCCAAACATCATGAAGATCAACCCAGTCACGAGTTAGTCCCCTCTAAAGGGATGATGCAGCTACACATGCCTGTGCAAAAATTCCAGACATTCGGAATTTGGGTAATTCTTGTCAAACAGACTCTCTCTATACTATTAGGCTAGCCCCTGAGGCGTCGCCAAAAAGAAGAATCTATTGTTCGGTATACCATAGTCTTTTCTTTACGGTCAGTCATTTTCTCAGCCTTCCTGGCATCTTACAGGAAAAAAAAAACAAGAAAATTAGAAAACTCATTTTTTGTAGTGTACAGTGTGCATTCCATAATGAAGGATTTTTTTTGCCAAACGTTTTTTTATTCGCGAGATTGCAATTTTTGGGGTTCCAAGAGGATGTGATCAAATCAACATTGGCCTATATTGTTAACCTACCTCCTTCTGCTCTATCTTGGACTCTAAACCATCGATGGTTGTCCTGAGGCCCTGTGAACATATGTGACAAGTCTTTGATTAGTGAGTGTGAAAACAGTACTGTAAATGCTCACACACAGTCAGTCAGTGGCACACTAGACCAACGAGTCTAGGACGTTCAGAGGCAAACGTTAAATCGTGTCCCATCCTTAAGTCTTACGTAAACGTCTTCTGTTTGGAGTACCTTTTTCTTGAAATCTGTGGAGGCGAAAAATTGCCAACGTCACCTTTACGGATTCTTTTCTTTCATTGCAATCAATTTACGTAGACTATACTACTTCGTATACAAGTTATGTGAAAAATGACACTGACATTGAAGGCTTGCATAATTACAGATATACGGATTATAATCAGGCAACAAGAGGACGACGGATATGAAGAGTAAGCGTCAAATCAAACATTGGTACTCACCTCTAGTTCGGCGTTCTCAACCTTTTTGGACGCCTCTACAAAGTTTTCAACGAATTCTCTATCCATCCGGATGGTCTCTCTCAAGTCCTGTGTGACGACACCACGGTTAGTCTCGGAAAGACCCTTTTAATGTTTTAATACACACCCGGCCTGCTTTGAGTCAAAGTCGTCGGACGGTACTTTTTTTCGTAAGTATCCTTTCGCGAAGGTGAAACCTATCTCAGTTGCTCTAATATAGTTTTAGACCCTATTTTAAACATATTTCGATAGTGGCTTTGATGCAGTTTTAAGAACTTGCCAATTCGCATTATGTCATAAAGCTGTCCGAACGTAAGGCCACACTGACTTAATTTTATGGATGACATCCTCTGGTCAGACCCCAAAACTAATGCGCGCGGGTGAAAAAAATAAAAATCTAACAATGCTGCTAATGCTGCTAAACCACTGGACTAAACATCCAATCCATTCTTTCCTAGCTTGGTTTGTCTTATGCTTACTTTCAGTAAGGCTGTAAGAGACAATCGTCGACATTTCAATCATGTTTTCTTCGCCATTCGTGAGAGAAAAACAGTCAGATGGGCGCTGTGGCCCGATGCCCTGACCATGTGCTCCTTACCCTGGAGAACAGATCTTCTGGCAAACATAACATTCTGATCGACCCTTGACTCTAGATCTATTGGGTCACATGTGGCCACAGTTTTGTTGTTTGAGAACAGGTGAAAATCAATGCGCTCGTGGATGTCAATTAACATACGTCAATTAAGTCAGTGTGGCTTAAACTGAACAAACTTGTGTCAGTCATATCTTATGCAAAGTTCGGTACAGTCCTTTGTTTTATTTAACTTTTCTTGAAGAAGAAACCCTCCAAGAAGTTTTCTGATAACTGAAACGAGTTAAGCAGTATACTACGAGTGTATAAGCGCAGGAAATTTACCTAAGTTGTCTTGATAACTTGAAATCATATGCACAGTAAACATGGTCATATTGTAAAGACTTAGAATACATTAGATCTGCTGATAAAGACTTGGTTGTTTATCACTTTTATTTAGTTCTGAATAATGATGAATTTGCAATTCAAACATTGACCTTTACTTCCTCTTCATGAATGTCCTTTGCTGCTTTTATATTGCTCCTCAGTGCTGAGACTTCTTCGTTTTTCTGAAGAATTGTCTCCTGGAGTAGCCTCTCTTTGTTAGTCCTGTCTTTGTTTTCCTGTAGGAAAGATTCCTTCAGTGCCTGTGAACATTCAACGGTTACTGCGATTAGTCCCAGAAATATGCATGGTGCTAATTGGTAGGCAATATATGTAGGAACAAACTTGTGCCAGTCCTCTCTTATGCAATGATCGGCACAGTCCTCTGTTTTATTTAACATTTCTCGAAGAAGAAACCTTCCATGGCAAGAATTTACCTAAGTTTTCTGATAACTGAAACGTGTTAAGCAGTATGCTACGAGTGTATAAGTGCAGGAAATTTACACAAGATGTTGTGACAACTTGAAATCATATGCAAAGTAAACATGGTCACGTTGTAAAGACTGAGAATACATCTGCTGATGAAGACTTGGTTGTTTATCACTTTTATTTCGTTCTGAATGATGAGGGGAAAATTTGCGATTCAAACATTGACACTGACCTTAACCTCCTCCTCATGAATGTCCTTCATGGTAACCATTTCCTTCTTCACTTCCTTAATTTCCGTAGTCTTTCTTATAATCATCTCTTGCAAAAACCTTTCTCTCTTATTCCTCTCCTGCATCTCTTGTTCGAAACCTTCTGTCAGGGCCTGTGAACATTCGACCGTACTACGATTAGCGCAAGAATGATGGCGTGTTAATTTGTAGACAGTATATAAGTCAACGTTTCCTGCTAAAAGTACTTGCTTGAACGTGATTAAGTTGATAAATGTATCTGTTCTTAGATATCCTACATGTTCCTACAGTGCTCTTAATCTACCTCATTTGTACATGTTATTTTACTTCTCTTCTTGTAAAATTGTTAACCACATTTACTTAAAGACAAATGTGAAACTGCTCTTCAAAAATGACACTAACCTGCACCTCCTTAAGGTGTATCTTCTGTAGACTCCTCTTCAGTTTCTCGTACAACTCTTCCATTTGACACATGTCGTTCTCCCTCAGTGTAAACTGAGCTTTAAGGGTCATGAGCTGAAGGGGAATAATTGCCATAAGAAGACTGAAGAAAGATATAGACTAACATTTTACGCCTTCTGTTTGTCGTAAAATCTTGACTTTATTCAACGATTACATAGTAACAATGATCAACATTGACAATCATATCCATTTGTTTGATCGAGTAACTCTTTTGGGCGCAATGTATGAAATGTGTTGTGCTATTGTTGGATATTTCAAATAACCCATTGTAATTGTGCAACAAATTGTGCACAATTCCGAAAGGCGCAAGCCATCCCCTGCGCATGTAACTTAGAGGTTAAACATTATACACATGCATGTACGATGCGGCAGTGAGTTCTTGTTACGTCGGTGCAGAGTGGTGTCTAAACGGCCTGACACGACAGAAAAGACGTCTGTTACAAACTTAAGACAACCCCTACCTTCTCTCGAAGCTTTGCTCCTTCCGCCTTACTGCTTGTCAGGTCGTTCTGAACAGAATGGAAAGAAATAAACAATAACATATCGTCAGAATAAAAAAGGCTAATTTCAAATGGTTTTACGTTTGCTATTCATTTATCATTCATACGTTTAAGTGTCTGGTCATATATTTAATTCTCCATAATGTACAAGTGCTGGTACGAATATGAGTTATGCATAACTCTTTGAATAGAAAATGTTTTGATATGTTTCATACTCTGTATACGAAACATCAATGTACCAAAAGTAGAATGTCCAGTTCTAAAATAGTGTTGACTCTTTCTTACCATGGTCCCTGGGGAAGTTTAGTGATTTTTGATGTTCATATAGTAAGTGAAAAGAGTACCGGTTAGAAACGTCCCTCTGATAGGACGTCAAATGGAGGTCCCATGTCCCATGTCCCATGTGTTTGAGGAGAGCCACACCTCAAGTACGTTAAAGAACCCATCACACTTATCGAAAATTGTGGTTCTTATCAGGTTGAGCGTGTCAAATGTATCTGCTCTGATATACAGCTTATACTACTATATATATATATATATATATAGCATACTACTCTTCAATACAAATATGTGGTGTGTTACTCCATAAGGCGGTTTACCTTGTATACAATAAAACAAAACAAAACAATGTCGTCTTTTCTAGAGGATGAAGTTTTTTCAGCCTACCCTAGTTTCCAGTAGCAGCTCCTCCGTCAGACTCGCGGTATCCTGTTGCTCTTTGATGATGATATTCAGAGCCTGTGAACATTCAACGATACTGCGATTAGTCCATGAAAGATGATATTGATTGGTAGACAATTTATGCCAACGTTTTCTGCTAAAATATCTGTTTAAAGCTGTGTTTTACAAACGCCGATAAATGTATCTATTCTTGGTTATCCTACAAACTCAAGTGCTATGTACTTCTGATCTACCACTGCTACATCAATGATTGTTCTTCTAGACTATTTCTTTTTTTTTTCTTACAAAGTCAAAACTTTAACTTTGTCCTGCCAAAGATCATTAAATGGTCCCTGTGTAACATGGGTGTCAGTAAGTCCCTCTGAGCGACCGTACTGGATTTCTGTGACATTGACTTCATGTAAAAGTAAGATATAAAGGACAACAAAACACACAAAACTAAAAAAAATCATGCCGAGAGGTATGATTTCAAGTACATGATCAAAACATAGGAGACATACATGCGACAATAAACAGTAATAAACATCATTGTAAAACAAAAAAGGTTACTCGAAGACTTGTGTTGGCTATTTTCAAACAGGTTGGGTTTACCTCTTTTTTTCTGTAAGCAGAAGAAGACGAAAAGCTCCACGTTTTCTACAATTTGTTGGTTCTGTGATTTTAAGAGGAAAGTGGCTTTCTGTACATCTGTGGATTTAGGGAAGTTGGGATGTGTCTTTTCGGCTTTTCTAAACAAAGTGATTCTTTAGGTTGAACACCAGCGGAAAGAGAATAAAAACACAACAATCTTTTTATCTGAAAGTGAAAATCCAGATTAGTTCTTACCTTTGCAATAGCTTCCTGAACCGCTTTTTGTGCGTAGTACGTAAGATATAAAAGACACTCACACAAGTCTCAAAACGTGATCGTTGTTGATCTATGAATTTCGTTGGGGAATCTGGGAAATCTTTGGCCACTAAGCGGTCGTAGCCACTAGTGGATAGAGAATGAATCAAATTCTTTCATCTTACCTTTGTTAGGGCTTCCTGAGCTACTCTTTGTGCAGTAACTGCGATTCTCTGATTTGCTAGTTCCTGAACAATGAGCAAAAATATGACATGTCGACAACGATGAAGCACGATAGAATTAATAAACAGGAAATTATGACCACCATTTTTTCTATGGACTATGCGGTGAATTTATTCCACATATTTTTTTTTTCTATTCAATCTATTTGCTAAAGGTGCCACAACGATGTAGTCATGGTTAGTCAACTTAAAGCCGTAACAATACGGCATGATACAACAATTGAATTTTCTACCGAAACAAACTGTTCACTGACTTTATGTTAGAGCAAAACTTCGATTCCATAGTCTATGAAATATCACAACAGATGAACACAAAATAAATACAACGCCATATAAGTTACAAATACAGCGTCATATAAGTTAATAGTTTGTTGCTGAAAATCTATGAAAATTAGTACTCAGTTTGATAATGAAAGAGCAACCGCGGTAACACAAAATGCTAAGCAAGATATGAACTGTTGATTTACTTGCAACTGGACATTTTTAAAGTTGGCCATAGAAAGGAGTGTTGCCTTATGATGACTACGATTTTTACCAAACCCACGATGATATTTACCTCGTCCTTCTTCACGAGTATGTCCATGTGGGTCTTCTTCAGCAAACTAATGGTCTTTTGTAGGAAAATAAAACGACAGATTCTTACCACTTTAAGCACATATTATGGGTGTAAATATTGTCATATTGTGATGTGGTCCGTTCAAATAAGTAAATCAACATAGAACTCATAAGGTAAACCAATTTAGCAGGATACAAAAGTTTTTTTTCTCAATCAAAACATCACAATAGCCATATATGGTAATGTACATTAAAATAAAAAACATTGCGTGACCAAGTAGTAAGGCAGTGGCGTAACCGCATGACAACGTAACGACCAGGTGTTTGTCAAAACTACTCACCCTTTGCTGCTTAACAGCTTCCCTTTTCATTTCATCAGTAGATCGGGTCTGTGAAGGAGAAAGATGTAACAAAATTTGTCCAATGGATTTATAAGAAACGAATCTGAGAAACCAATCCAATCTGCCAGTTAAAATTTGTACCATCTTTCCCATCGTCACCATTGATGTCTTTCTTTTCTCTGTCCTTCTTTTCGTTTGGTCATTCTCTTTTCTGTCTCTATCATTGCTTTCTTCTCTTTCCCTGATTCTTTACAAGTGATGGAAGAATTTCTGATTCAGGTTTTGGTTGAACATCACCCTTTGAACCGTTAAAAGTGACTTGTCCACTCCTGATCAAGACAGGTACTAATAGAGTAGCAGAAAGAGCATCTTCTGACTACACGTGAACTTTCACATGACAACGTTAATTCCGAACCGTAAACAGTTTTCAACACATGGTAATCATGACAGCAAGGCAAACATGCTACTTCTTGTAGCTCTTGTGAACAAACAAAATTAGAACAACAAAACATAGAAGTTAAACTTCCATCAAACATGCTGGACAGGAATTTGTGGTGTCAACTCTCAGAGGATGAACTGAACGGAACGTCTGGATTTTCACTCACTTAAAAGCATAGTACGAGGGGATACATGTAACTGGCCTTACAATGATAAGTTGAGCATGCAAAAAAGCACGAGAATATTTGTATAGATCTTTGCTCACCAAGATTAGGACGGAGTTCTTCAGTTGGTAGTTGGTCTCCTTCATCTTCAAAATCTCACTTTTCGCATCGTCAATTGACACGAACTTGTCTGTGAGGAGGCACAGAATGTCTATACGTGACGTAGTTCAAGAGGAGTATTTCAAAGTGAAAGAATTAGCTCATCCTACTACGACTACCGTGATTTCAAATTTAACTACTTACGCAACATTACCCGAGTTTGTAAGATAGTCATTATTAATGTCTACCTTGTAACCCCAACGGTCAGGAGGCCAAGGGACTGGGTAGGTAAAGGACACACACATCAAACTCTCAGAATGAACAAGACATCGTTCTTGTAAAATCACATCAAAACCTTCAATAAAACAGGAAAACCTTCAATAAAAAAAGGAAAACTTTCAGTGAAACCTACAGGAAGATTTGCCATGAACTTCCGTCATGACGACCATGGCATGTCAGGAACATGAAATGTCAAAACCGGAAGTTCCCCTGCGGTACCGTAAAAAGCCCATTGTCTATTAAACTTGACCTTTGTTTTCGTGACCCTACACACCTATCAAATATCATTTTAATATCTCTCTCTATATATATATCCACAGCTTCGCGCGCTATGGTTTCTCCAAGCAAACACAAGAAAAACGGAAACGGAAACAGATTTATTGGGAGGTAAAATATCGTATAAAAGCTGTAGCCTATTCATTGGGAATGTTCTAGAATGGAATGTTAGGTGAATGGAAGGCAAAACAAACCTAACGTGCGCGTATCCCAATAATAGATATGGACTACCGAGTACTAGTACCTTGAATACTTCATAAGGGCATGCAAAGAATACAAAACGTTCATTTTGTCTGGCAGTTTCAACACCACTATATATATACATCGACTACACTGACACCTAGCGACTATTGAAAGTACGGACAAATTAACAACGAGAACGCCAGCGGTCATATCCATATAAACTGACGAGACGTTTTCCCTCACTAATTACGGACTGAGATGTTTTCTGGATCTTTCTAGTTTTTTATTGTTTAGGTGAAAAAAAACACAATACCGCTTAGGTACTTGTGTTTTAGTTCTCTTAGCCTTTCAAGGTTTTGTTCGTAATTTAAGCGGGTGTGTCACTCCTGCGGTCTACATTGGGCTTGTGTTGTACCCTTGAATTTATAATGGGAATATCATGCAAAACTTACAAGTCTGACTAAAAATACAATACGACAAACGTTACAAAATTCGTTTTTCATGGAATCATGGATTAAATCCGTTAAGCACTCTGTCAAATTACTCGGCCGCAGCGACGCCGCCAACTTGCCGCAGTTTCAGTCAGATACCCCCTCAAGTTGGGATCTCTTGCAGCCTCCAAATTTGGCGTTTACCTTACAACAGTTCAATTTACTAGTATTTTCTTTTCACTTTCCACTTCTTCTTTTTTTTTAGTTTCCAAGTATCCGAACCAACAGTGCTACCTTCGGCCGGAGAGAGCTCGAGGACTCTGGAAATAGGGCATCCCGCAAATCCACAGAATCTATGCTAAGCCTTTCATCATTGGACGTGGAAACATGGGCCATTCAGATAGTCAACTGCAACGGATTCACACCCACAAACTTTGGCGTGTAAAATGCCATTCTAGCGGACTGAAAAACTCCGTTACATTAAGCTAAAGTCTTCCACAGTTCCTTACCTGACTTCACACACATTTGTGTAGATTTGGCATCGCTGGAAGATCCTCGGATCTTCCTAATATACTCCATAGTTTATCCTACCTCTGTACGGGATGTCGAATAGACTATATGTTACCAAGGAGTGGTGTTCGAACGGTAAACAATTGAACGTTATGACGTCATGAACGACAAAAATGGAACGGAGAACAACGGTGATCTTTGGTGGCGTCTTACAGGTGTTGTATAATTTGAGCCCTTTCCTCCATTTTGACACTGTCGGCCGCAGTATATTGTCATGACAAACTGTTAAACAACGCCTCATATCGATTTGTTTTACCAAAAGTAATTCAGCTTTACACAAAATCATTGCTTTGTCCATCTTTTTAATTTCTTAGTGGAAAGTGCCATTCTGTTCCTCCGTACTTGAAAACATTGAGGCAGGTCGAAGTGAGTTTTTTAAACAAAAACGTTCTTTCTTCGTGGTTACATAAATAAAAATGAAATAAAATGTGTTTCGTCTTACACTGCTTTAGACGTAGAGTATTTACACATTCTTTCGCACACTGGTAATCACAACACTATCACCCGGTCTCTACTTCTAGGGGGTGATCACTTATAATAAACCCCTGACGAATAGCAGAGCTGTAATCGTACAAACCGTATAAGTGTACCTTTTAGAGTAGCGTAGCGTAGCGTAGCGTAGAGTAGAGTAGAGTAGAGTAGAGTAGAGTAGAGTAGAGTAGAGTAGAGTAGAGTAGAGTAGAGTAGAGTAGAGTAGAGTAGAGTAGCGTAGCGTAGCGTAGCGTAGAGTAGCGTAGCGTAGCGTAGCGTAGCGTAGCGTAACGTACCGTACCGTACCGTAGAGTAGAGTATTGTGGTATAAATATCTCAATATATGCATGTCTTATAGGCACACTAATAGTTTACATTAAAGTAAGATATGAATATCGATATATACTAGTGACCGGTGCAATGGCCTGGGTGGTAGAGTGTTTGCTTCGGTAGGTCGTGAGTTCGATCCCCGACCGAGTCATACCAAAGACTCTAAAAATGGTACATGCTGCTTTCTCTGCTTAACACTCAGCACTAATGAGGAAGAGTATGGAAGTTAAACACACATCACTACCAGCGGACCAGCCCCCTGCTGTAGTGGCTTGCACATGTGTGGCCCAAGGGTTCGAAGTGGGGATGGGCGCCACCCTACGCGTCTGTAGATGCATGGGCAAACTTTAACCTTTTTTTTATATATACTAGTACTTTTTGATACCAAAGGCGCTTTGTGTCTCTCCATTAAACTGCAGTGACGTAACTCGCCACATTGACCAGTCATGTATTCATCAGCGTAATACTGAGTGATTCTATGTAAAACTGCTAGGTGGCGCTGAGGTATACCGGTACCGTATAATCTCCTAGCAGATTTACCGGTAACATTACCGGCTGCTGCCACTGCTTGGCCGGCTGCAGGGACATGTGTATTTACTAGTCAGGGTGTTCAGCACCAAGGACAGGTATGTTCGCTAAGGTGTGAATTTTTCAGGTTAGGTTTTTCAGGTCAGGTCCAATAAGAAAAACCGATTAAGTTGTACCGGTACACCGCATCGGTACCCATCCATAGTGTATAGTTTTTAGGGCCAAGGACAAGTTTGTTTGCCCATGTGGGTGGTGTTCAGTACCAAGGACAGATGCATTTTCCTTGTGTATATAACAAATGAATACAAGAATCACTTCATACACATTGCCGTGGCGCAAGAAAAGCCCGCGGCAGTCAACACGGCTATCTAATATGGTTCTCAATTGATGTTGATCTAACGTTAACACTGGCATATCAAGAAGCTTGGAGGTTGTAGCACAATGAAGTCACACTTTTGTTTTCTCATTGTTTGTTCTTTCGTTTAGGATAAGGGGTATCTGGTCTTGGGTTCCCAGTCCCTTGACACCTTCTAGCTGTTGCCGCCATTGTTGTCTCCGTACCATAGGCGCCTGCCATGGCAGCTTGTCCGTACGGCGTGATGATATCGTCTGAGTTCTGATGATCCGGTATGACGTCATACTGATGATCCGGTTGGGGCCGGTCTTCCACAGTCTCGTAGGTATGATGGGAGAACTGGTCGGCGCCATGTTGGATTTCCGTATGACAGTCGCTCGAATTCTCTTGAGGTTTCTTGAATGTATTATGATTACATAGTACAAAAGCGACAAAACAAGACAAGGCAACAACTGAAGATGTCAAAAGCGCGGTTATGATCAGATCCAAAGGGTTGACTGAAACGTTGTTCATGTCTGAGTTCAGGAGGAACACTACATGGTGTTTGCCTTCACCAGCTTCTGTCAGTGTTTCTGTACCCGAGGTAGAGGCGTCAGGAACAGTGCTAAACGATGGCACTTTATAATGAGCTGTAACATTCAACGCTTCGTCTGAAGGAAACAGAGCGGTACAAGATATGACTTCCCCACGCCATTTTTGCATTAGAATTTCACTGACTGTCATAAAAGAGACAGTGTTTCCCACATAGTTACAGGTACTGTTTGATAGTGTTGAACGATTAGCGTACAGTGTTTCTGAGTGGTAACATTTGAATCCGTCAGGGTCCATGTACAGGGATGTCGTAATGTTGACGTCATCATGATTGACGTGTGTGTCCGTTTCAAACGATATGTCCGTGATGACGACATTCTTTCCGTCTGGCAGAGTCCACTTGACATGGGGAGGTTCTACTTCCCAACATACCTCACAGCGGAAGGTCCGGGCACCATCCAAGGCACCGATGGTAAGTCTTGGAGCGGGGCACGGCAGCGATGTCACCATGGCGCTTGTAAACTCGCACAAATTCCTACCTTGGAGACCTCCAGGATAGCTGCACGTCAAAAGCCTCAAACCCGTTGACTGAGAATGACAAGATTTCATCAACCACCTGAGAGCGCACGTGCAGCGAAGGGGGTTTCCTACCACTCGTAGTTCAACAAATTTCCACAAGTCAAAGCTGGAATCTTCAATTTTCAGTTGGTTCTCTTGTAGACTTGCGATCCGGTTGTACGAAAAATCGATGTCACCGATGCGAGGAAGAAACCTGAATGCGCCCGGTTCGATGTACTGAATCTCATTCTGAGCCAGGTCCAAAGTGCTGAGTAGTCTTTCCTCTTGTATGGCCGGGAACCAAGTTGTTCTTACCGCCTTGAATTTGTTACCAGCAAGGTGCAGCACTCGAAGGCGGTGAAGGGTATCGAAACTACCTGGAATGCGGATATAATGGGTCATTTAAACTCCAACATTTCTACATGTTGTGTCTGATCTTTTCAGCTCTTGGGATGCCAATAGAACACATAAATGTATTGTATCATAACAAAGTACCAATGATACAAGAAATTGACATATTTATTTAATCATTTACCGGTATTTGACAGATATACAGCCAGGTCTAGTCAATGGGAACGGAAATACACAAATGTAACAAAAGCATATACATCTCCATATCCATATTTTTACTGAGATAGGTCAGAGTTAACAGAGTTTCTATTGGGATTTGATAATATGAGTGTTGTTTTGAAGGTGGGCATCAAAATGGCCGGGTAAGGTTGAATTGTACACTATGATTCCTCATAGATATTCGGTAGTATTGGTAGTGCAAAATCTACAAAAGTGACCAACGTTTGACCTACTTTCTTCGACGACACGAATCCTGTTGTACCGTAGATCTAAGAACGTCAGCCTACAAAGATGTCTGAAGTAGCCAGGTTTGATGACGGTCAGCTTGTTCCACGGTAGATGTAAGGCAACAATGTCCAGACAGCGGTCACTGGTACCAAACGCCTCGTCCTCTATGTGTGCTATCTCGTTATGAGACAAACTCAGATGACCCTTGACTCCTTTTAACCATCCTTTCCCAACATAAGACAGCTTGTTGTGACTCAGTGACAGGTTGTATAGATGGAACCCATCAAATGTGCTGTTGTCGAGATGTAGGAGGTCACATATAAATAATAAGATATTAAATGGTTGCGTTATGACTAGAATATGCTGGTGAAAGATTTACAATTTGCAGGGGCCCCAGGTACCGGTACAGACTAGGGGTGGGTACCGGTACACTGTACAAAACCTGTTTTTCTTATTGGACCGGTCCTGAAATACCGGACTTGAAAAAATCGGAGGACCGGATGTTGGACCTTTTGGAAAATGAACAGATTATATGATCAGGCATTCACACTTTTCAAGGCTTACCGGTCGATGAAAATAACAAGAGCGAAGTAAAGTCGAGTCATTTCTACCAAGTTTTACAGTCAATGGTACGGAGGCAGGTATCCTTGTAGGATTTTAAAACGCCAGTGGGAGTCGAATACTCCACAAAACAGATTTCTTTGTTGCGAAATGGACCATTGTTTTGAGTATCGTCCATTCACAAGTTCTCACATACTGAATCAGGTTCAGGTCCAAACCTGGACCTGATCCTCTGGACCTGAACAGGACCTGGACCTGAATTTTCTGTACCGGTACCCACCCCTAGTACAGACACTTCAGGTACAAGTATAGTTCAGGTTCAAAGGATCAGGTCAAGGTCCGGACCTGAACCTAAACCCAATTGTTTGTGAAAACTTGTGAATGGGCGATATCCAAAACAATGGCCCAATTTTTTAACCGGTCCAATAAGGAAAAACGGGGTTGTACCGGTACGTACTGGTACCCAACCCTAATACTTTTCGTGATTAGAATTATCAAAGTAATCCTTAGGATACATTGTAAAGCATTGAAATAATTTCTTAACTGCAAAAGTTGGTGTGACAGGTCGTTCAATGTAATATAACCAGCTGCTGTCGCGCCGCGTGCCTGCGAAACTAGTGTGTTACACCGAAGGGCGGCTATACCGGTTACTACGATAAGGATACAGAAGCTGGTGTGTTATACCGGCTATGTAGACATATATGTTACCTGGTTCGATGTAGAGCTTCCGTAGATGTTTGAGGTGGCTGACGTCAGACGAAGTCAGGTTACCGAGCCGGTAGTTTCGGAGCCACACCGCGGAGGTTCTCTCAACAAGCCGGCAGGATGGAATCTTGTCCCGGCCACTTTTCTCCAGCGTGGCGTCGCAGATAACACACAACTCTCCGGATCCAGACGATACCTCCTGAAAACTGCCCGGATGACATGCATACGGCAGTGTATGAAGTGCTTTACACTTCGGGCAAGTATCAGAGAAACATGACGCGGTTCTCACTGAGGCCAAGAAGACAACCAGCATGGCGATACGCATCATTTTTGCCATTTCTTCCTGAATTTTCACAATTGAGATCCTTAAGCTTCAAGGAGTTGCCTTCCTTACGTGCGCTTGATAAAGTACTGTCTGGAGGTATATGGTGGCCAATTGATTGAATTGTGTTTTTTTTTAATGTTCAAGCAAGGAGATTCTTAAAAGCTACATAGATTCATGCACTCACCACCACGGACTGAATACAACAATTCACACCGCCTCAACACGTGACACACACGAAAACATTTATAATCATGTATAACTGTCAGATGGAAGCAGTTTTGCCTATGTAATAAACAATGACGACAATATGTTACACAATTGAGTGCTGTTACATGCATTTTATATGTATCTGTGTCAGAACGAATCCAAATTGTCTGGCCGGCAAGGACGACGAATCCGGTTGAGGCTATCTGTCGGCTTGGATGAAAACGGCATGTTTTCTGTTTGTACATTGTAAAAATGTACCTTCCTATGAATACGTTTATCTAAGTAGAAAATTAAGATTTATCAAAATCTGTAATTTATTGTTCATCATCATGTTTATCCGTTGTTTTTATAAACAGTGTATTTAGGAATATCAAGTTATATACATTTTTCCCCACACAGTAGTACGCACAATACACACCACAAACGTAAGTCAATCGTTTTATGCCAGTTTTAGGTACGCGCAATGTGCATATGATTGCGTACCTAAAACTGACACAAAACTATTGAGATGCGTGTGATGTGCATACAACTGCGTACGCCTGTCAATCATGCAATATGGATCTCATATCTTGATATATATACGCATGTCTGACAGTACGTTATACAACAATGAGAGAAATATCCTCTTCAATTTGAGACTTAATCATGAAAATCCAAATTGTATACAATGTACAGGTTATGCTTCACTTCTTGATAAAAAGCCACGTATTCGAAGAAATATATCAACCACTGCTACGTTATTACTGATGCAACACATTGAGTCACGAAATTTCCCAGGGTCCCATATGTAAATGTCTGGACGCTAAAATTAGCCAAAAATCGTTGACACATCACAGCATATCACATGGTATGATATTATCCGGCGTTTACCGGCTGGATAAATCTCTCTCGTTTAACAACCAAGACGTATCTTTCTCCATCTTTTGTGCCAGGTGAGAGTGAAATTTTCCTTTTTGTTGATGAATTATTCATAGATGACTTGACAAAGCTATGAACACTAGGATTTCACTACTGTGTTCTGTGTTGTCGGGTAAGAAACGCACGGGGTTAGCTATAGGGTCTTGTATACCTGCAGTAAGTGTTACTAACTTCTTGCCCTAGAAGGCGTTACAACCACTGAGTCGATTCCCACTTTGGAACTGTGGTTAGATATGATATAACACAGTGTAACGTTGCAATATAGGTCAAAGCCAAGCCCAATTTCAGTGTCATTTCGCAACCAACCCAACCCGCCCAGGCTTTAGCGTGCCAAAACTACATCCAAAACTATTCTATGTGGATGTCATGATGAGATTGTATGTCAGTATGATGGTGTGTTTATGACAAGGGTCAGGAGGGAGTCCTAACACAAGTAGAATATCTGACAGACACGGACAGATGTTAGTGTGATGTTTGTGAAGGTATTGTTACTGTAGGGCACAAGTTCAACATCTATACTTCATGTTGGTAATGATACCGATAGTCCTGAGTAGCATCACGTTTGCGTTACGTGCTCTGATGAACAACGGACCCAGGATTCATCTACTAGGCAATAATTTATCAAAGACCTTTATTGCACATTTTTGCCACACCGGGCCTATTACAAGTCACAGCAAGACTTGATGAAAATATTCAGTTAATAGATACAAAATGAAACTATTGTTGGATAAATTCAACTTCTGCACGCTTTTCTGTTATAGTGGAGATAAAAGAATAGATGTGTTTTATGATCGATGGTTTGTCTAGCTGTATTAGAAATATGAATTTTTCTACAGCATTTAGGTGAACGAAAGAAGGAAATAGTTTTGTATAAACTTACACACTTCATTTCTCTACGGTATATCTACATTTCTCTCTAAACTCTACTACAAAATGACAAATAATGGGGCTGAACTCTTTTGGACGAAGTTTTTTTTTGTTTATTGCTTATTTAGTCTTTCTTTTTTTATAGAAAATGCGAGCTTTATCCTGTTTGGATCACAACGAAGTAATTATTTTGTTGCCAAAGTAATAATTTTGCGTCAAATTTAAGAAAGTCCAATAGCAATCTGAAAAGACTAATTCAGTGTATGATTGATGCTAGTGAGTCCACTAGCTCCTGTTGTTTGAGTGCAGGGACTGATGTTGTCTCGTGGGGGGGGGGGGGGGGAGTTCGATACGACAGCCTCCTTTCCTGCTGTACGTTGTCTTATATATTGCCATATATTCAATGTTAAACCCCGTTTACACTTTGTGCGTATATTTAAGTATGTAATAGTGAGTTGCGTTTTTATATATTTTGTCTTGTGTAAAGTTTGCTGGTCAATAATAATGAACCTTCAAAACGATGAGTCAAGAGTAAAAGCTACTTTCTCACAAACTTTACTTGAGACATTGAGATAAATACGCATCTCATACGGACTTGAATATACGCAAAAGTGGGAACGGGCCGATTCTTTATAAACAGTCGAAAGACACGAGACTTTCAATAAAAAATAATACTTTCGTTTTCTTATTCTTATTCTTCAGATACACAAGACAACAAATAGTGGGAACGGGCCGATTCTTTATAAACAAGATGTTGCAAGAGAAAGCAGATGATCTAAGTGATGACCTTGATCTCTTCTTTAACGACAAAGGAGAACTTCAAGTTCACAGGATACGTCACGGCCAACGTCTGCTGCAGGGGTTACGGAAGGTCAACTACAGAGAACCCGCCTTTACTGCTCTTCTGAAAAGCATAGAGAAGAACCTAGTCACTCTAGTTATAACTGAGGACGAGAATGGGAAAAGGCTGAATTACCCAAAACTACAGGCTGACTTAGGACCGGCTATAACCGCTTTGAACGAGTCCAGAACAACTCATACATTGTGTGACGTCATATTGTACGTCAGCGACACCAAGTTCCACTGCCATCGGGCGGTCCTGGCCGCGTCTAGTCCTTTCTTCGCCACACTTCTGCTTGGAGAATTCAGAGAAGGAAAGGACGAAAAGGTCCGGTTGAACGACGTACAGTCGCACATAGTCAGCGATCTCTTAGACTACTTCTACACGGGGTCTCTGAACATCAGGAACGGTAATGTGGAGTCTCTGCTCCACGCGGCTTCGCTGTTTCAACTCAGCTCCGTCGTGACCGCCTGCTGCAGGTACCTCTCGCGCCAGCTGGACTCAGACAACTGTTTCGGCATTTTACACTTCGCAGAGTTCTACTCCTGCAAAAGCCTGGTAGAAGAGGCCAGAGCGTTTGCTATAGATAACTTCCCAGACACCGTCAGAACGGGAGAGTTTGAGCTTCTCTCCTATGACCAGGTCCTGTTCTTCCTCACTGACGAGAGATGTCAGTGGTGTAAAGAGAGCGTCTATGAAGCGGTCATGAAATGGACCAAGGCCGACACAACGCGGCTCGAGTTCTTACCGGCCTTGCTGAGATGCGCTGACCTTCGTCTGATGACTGAGGACTACTTCAAGTTCAACGTAAAGCACGAACCATTGATCAAGAACGATCCCGAATGTTTAGACATCATCCAAGAAGTAGAAGAAGATCTCTTCCAGCAGAGAACACATCGCCTTCCTGCGGAGATACTGGTACAGGTAGGCGGGATCAGCGGCAGCGAGACGGCGGGACACGAGCCGGCCAAAGTCCCGTACATGGACTGTCTGGGCCCGTGGAGATGCTCCCATGCTATCTTGTCCGACCTTCCCGTCAGCCTGGTCTCCAAGAACTGCTATCTAAACGTCCTGGCCATGGATGACGACATCTACATCCTCGCCTCGATGGAGCGGTGCCAGGCTGAGGACCCGAGAGAGATGCAGTTCTGGAGGTATGTCTCTTCTGCTGACCTGTGGTTGCGCCTGCCCGAGCCCCTGACGTTTCACCAGGGCCAGTTCGGTTTTGTGGCGGCTCAGGGACGACTTTACGCCGTCGGGACCAACATGGCTGCCGACAAAGCCGCGGAGTGCTACGAATCCTTCTCACCACGGAACAACCGGTGGAGGAGGATAGCTCCAGTGCCGCACACCGTGGAAAAAACTGTCATGTCGTCATGTCAGGGCAAAGTCGTCGTCATGGGCTACTGGGAAGGCCGACACGAGAACTTTTATGTCCAAACGTACGATTCTGACACAGGCACGTGGGAACACTACGAAGTGGGGTCATTTCACTCGGGTAAACCGCAGTACCAGAGCGCTGTCATCGGGTCCAAGATTTACCTGATGCCGTACGTGGTCGCACGTAACTGCATGTGCGCCTTCGATACGGAAAACCGAGAATTTGAGCGGATCCCAATGCCCGTGCACAGCCACATTCACGGCGGTATGACTGCTATTGGCGGCAAAATGGTCGTCATCGGTGGTAAAGACCATCTGAACGAGTACACTTCCTCCGTTATCGAGCTGTTGGACCCGGAGCAGGGGGAGTGGCTGGACGTGGGGCGGCAGGTAGAGCACCTCAGGCGGTCGCACGCCGCCGTGACCATCCGGGACTGCGGATGGATACACGAAAAGCTTCACAAAGTCATGCAGAAAAACAGGAAGAAATACGCCAGGAGAGAATCTTTCGTAGCCGGGTACGAACTTCCGCTGACTGATGGAGAATACACTGTACCAACATGCTGAATGTTTCATCAATAGAATAATTAGGCCATGCTGATTTGATTAGTAGTATGTGGATCCGCGGGTATCAGTATTTGTCTGTTTCCAAAAAAAAAATAGTTTTCAACCATGCTGAAAATCACACAAACCAGCTGCAAAATGAGCAACTTAATGCTGTAGGGTTTTATAGCTAAAATATCGGAAAACGGCTACTAATGTTGTGGAATGCCAAAGTCAGTCCCAAAGTCAAAGCTGTGAAATTGCGAACAATCTTTTTTTCGGTATACCATACTCTGCTGTGTGTTTAGTCTTTTGTTCAACCTTCCTGACCACTTAGATCTCATGAACGCAATTTGTTTGCCAACCTTTTCATGCGCAAGATCAGAGCAGCTTTGTGTTCCCGGAGGATATGTCAAACATATATTTAAATCAACATGGCCTTATTGCATATTCATATTTGTCAGCTACATGCATCCAGGCCAGTGTCATCTGTATATATGATTTTAAACTATAGAGAAAAGTAAATATAAGATAACCATTAACTGTGTGTATAACTTAACAAGTTATAACTAAAATTCGTCTTGATGTAGACCACATTCTATCATGTTCTTATGTCAATAATGCACTTGACACTTATCCATTTGAGTCAGAAAACAAGGACACGTGACATGCATTTAGTAACTTTAATTGATCCCTGAGTACTGTGTTGCACTCTTGACAATACCTCTGAGGTTTGTATATCCATGAATAATTTAATTAGGTTAGAAAACCACTGGATAATAAGGTTCTTTATTCACAGTCAATAGTCTATACATGACAACATTGTAAACAGCGACACCTATCAGAACCAGTCGTTATTGCCACGAGGAAGGTAACCGATGGTCATCGACATGCTATGTTGGTTGTGATTGTATAGTGTACTGGTTGTTGATCCAGTTATGCATAGGTTTGACTACATGATAAGTTGTTGTTTTCATAAATTATACAAATTTTACTTAGAGAAGTCTTACACATACACAGATTGCCACAACAATCCTATGACATACCAAAATAATATCCATAACTAGGACAACTGTTGTAAAATATTCATAATTTCAAATGAAAAAAAAATTACAATCAAATACAGCACCTAAAGTAAAAGATGTAATCAGGACAAAACTACAATATCAAAGTTTGAATTTGTTACTGCTTTATTCACATAAATTCATCTCTGTTATTGCAGTGTCTGACAGTTTCAAATCTGTATGGTAAGCATGTCAGCTCATAGACTGGGTGAAATTCTAGTTAGTTTACCAGGCTTGGTAAGGAGGGCGTACTGGAGCCCCAGTATACTACTGGCAACTAGGATGGACACCCAGGCTAGATAGTTTATGGGTCATGGGTGCCTCTGGGGCAGCATGTCTCTACACTGGGTGTTGACCTTAATGCTAGGGTCATAGGTGAATCGGCTGCAGTATGTATCCACACTGTGCTGAAGATGAGGTTAGGGGTCATAGGTGAGTCTCTAGCAGCAAGTCTCTTGAGGTTAGGAGTCATAGGTGAGTCAGCAGCAGCAAGTCTCTTGAGGTTAGGGGTTATAGGTGAATTTGGGGCAGCACCTATCCACACTGTGCTGACCTTGAGGTCAGGGGTAATAGGTGAATCTGGGGCAGTACATCACACCGTTTGCAGACCTTCAGGTCAGGGGTCATAGGTGAATCTGAGGTAGCACATCTCCACATCGAGCGCTGACCTTGAGGTCAGCCAGCTTGTCCCCACGAGTCGGCCCGATGTTCAGGACAGCGATTGGTTTCTTCTGGTCACGCGCAGCAGATACAAACCTGTAGGCTGAGTATACCTGGAAGGCAACAACAAAACAGAGTGGTAAGCTCTATCTTAAAACTAAAAGAGAACAGAAGGAGGAAAAGAACAAGGTGAAAGGGTCTTTATAATCATGAAGTCAGTAGAGAGGTATGAATGAAATAGAACGAAAATAAACCCACACATTTTTGTTAACACAAATCTCAACATAAAGCACTTTCAGGCTGTGTTCTTGGGAACAATAAATGCATTACATCGCTTAGACACTGAACTTGTGATTTGAGCACATTTCAGCACTAAGGACAAGACTACTGCATAGTGTTGCAGTAATAAGTAAATCCGCATGGGGCGCTGGGACACGGACTACACAACGTACTAGTAGGTCAAACAAACCGAGACTTCACAGTTATCACCGACTCCCACCCGTTTTACCTGAAGAGAAGATCCCGCCACTAGCATGGCATCTGATTCTTCTAACATCTTGTGCACGTACTGTACGGTCGGCTTGGGGACGTTGTCTCCGAAAAACACGATCTGTGGCTTCAAAATCCCTCCACACTTCTCGCACTCTGGCACCCTGAAACCTGCGATCTGTTCCGGCGCTAAAAACACGTCTGCGTCCGGCGCCATTTCCTGGGACTCCGCGTGCCATAGTGGGTTTAGATGTTTGATCCGTGTCTGCATGTCGGTACGAGGTATGACAGACGGGCAGGATAGACACATCACCCGAGCAGCGCTCCCGTGAAGCTCCGTGACTTTCCTACTCCCAGCTTTGATGTGAAGAGAGTCAACGTTCTGTGTGACCAACCAGTGCAACTTACCGACCGCTTCCCAGCCGCTCAGCGTCTCGTGAGAAATGTTAGGCGAGAAGGAGGAAAACTTGGGCCACCCGACGTAGTTCCGAGCCCAGTACCGCTGCCGTATGGCACCGCTTTTGAGGAAGTCTGCATACTGGACAGGACGGTTGTCACTCCGGGCGTACAGACCAACCCCCTCCGATCGATAGTCTGGAATCCCCGACTCAGTGGATATACCGGCTCCGGTGATGACAAAAAGCCTCTTAGACGTACTCACGAAGTCTTGAAGCTCCTCTACGTCTTGTAAGTCGGCGGGATCGCTTACTGGTACGAAGTGAAAATTTGCAGTTGTGTTGACCCTTGTTGTGGCGTTTGACTGAAGACGTACCGGCATGATTTGGATCGGCGTTTCTCTCAAAAGTCGGAGAGATCGGAACAACATATTCGCTGCTTCTACACTCTGCATGTCTAGAATCTTAAAAACGTAAAAATGAACTCAAAAGTTACACTCAATCGTTACATAAAGACGAAAATTGTCCTTCTTATGCAAGAAGGACAACCCGGAAGTAAGACGACAGCGCCATCTTGGTTACTTATGTGAAGTCTTCTCTGATTGGTCAGTCCGGACCAATGGCGAACGATGTGAGTAAATTCTATGTCGTCTGCTATTGAGGTCAGAGTTCATATATGAGAGCATGTGGAGGAGGATGCTATGGAGGAACTCACTTGGTAGAACAGTTTGTTGCAAATCATTCAGTTCCTTCTTTAAAAATACTCTATCTAAACACTGCCAACCACAGCATTTCAGTGCAAAGACTCTCTCTACAACCGTGTCAACCAAAATGGCGGACTTAGTGAAAGTTGTGACCGTGCTGAACGGTTTTGCTCCTCCGAGTCTAGCTGAGAGCTGGGATAACGTTGGCCTCTTGGTAGAACCGTCCCCTCCTCACGAGGTCTCACGGATGCTCCTCACGAACGATCTGACAGAGGGCGTTCTTGCAGAAGCTGTTGACAAGAAGGCGAACTTTATCCTGTCGTACCATCCTCCGATCTTCGTGCCCCTGAAGAGGCTGACGCAGAGAAGTTGGAAGGAGAGGATCGCAGTGAGGTGTCTGGAGAACCGTATTGCTGTGTACTCTTCGCACACCGCGTACGATGCTGTGAAGGGAGGCGTAAACGACTGGCTGGCATCTGGGTTAGGTAAAAATGCTAAGATGGTTTTCTTTCGAAGATTGAAAATAATAACATTGTTCACCATTCCGTAGAGTATGTGAAGAAGGACAACCTCAAGCCAACCGTTCACACTTACGCCACATCTTCAGAAAAGTCGCTGGAGCCGCATGTTCCCCGTATAGGAACTTTATTGGAACCAACACACAACAAACATGTTTTGCCGTGTGGCTTCCTCAGTGTTATGGGCTCAAATTGTCTTTTCTGAAGATGTGGCATAAGTGTGAACGGTTGGCTTGAGGTTGTCCTTCCCCACATGCTATATTGTTTTGAACACCATTCCGATTACGCATGCGTAGGGGCATGAATTGTACGTCAAAGGTAAAGACCCCTGAGAAATGAACAAAAGAGGTCTGAATTGTTAGGAAAAATCGAGACAGTGGTTGAGACGAGAACTGTCTTCAAGTCATCAGGGGCCTTTACCTTTGACATATTACCCACAGTTCAATTGTCACTGTGCATCATTCATGCAATGTTGGAACGGTCAACGACTGTATAACAATGTTATTCTTGCACTTTAGGGCAAATCTATTGGATATTTGCAAAAGATTTTAGCCAGATTTGCAGCAGGAAAATCGCTGGACTTATGACCACGATGTACAACCCATTTTGTTGCTTTATCAATGAAAGGCTTCATATGACCACTGACATACCGCCTTGTCATACGCCAATGTTGTACCAAGGAAGTAATACTTGGTTGTACGTTCAGCTATTTTCTTCCTGTAAATTTGGCCTTTTTAGAGTACTAGTAATAAGGGGTATTCTATATAATGGTAAGTGACTATATGCAGTACTGGCACAGTGCACTAGAGGGCACTTTTGTGCCTCTTGGCTGGAAATACTCCTTTCACCATCATGCACCTGGTGAAACCTTCATTGAGTTGAAATTAGATACATCAAGGTTGTTTCTTTCTTTAACTTCCTTGATAACATTACTATAAAGGACTTTGAATAGCCAGATCCTCAATTTTCTCAGAATACACAAATAGCACATTGTTACTTTCCTCAGAACAACTTGTTCAACAAGTACATACATACAGAATGGAAATTTCAAAACCCATTCTGCCGTCAAACCTGTACAGGGGACCACCTTTTAGTGATCCTTTTGTGATGATAATTTTATCCCATTGATCCAAGTATTTTAATGCTTCTTCAGTCAAGAATTTTGAAAGGAAAGAATCCTGTCTATAATGGCCACCTGTTAACATAGACCACATTTTGTTGGTCTCTTGAGGGGCAGTTTGCCTTAGCCTGTTTACAAACAAACAAACAAACAAATCAATGTTGTACCTAGTGGTGTGTACCTAAACTCATATTCAGATTCAGGTCCAGATTCAGGTCCAGCAGTTCAGGTTCAGGTCCGGACTTTAAGTCCGGACCTGAACCCTTCATTGCAATTATTATGTGCACTAGAAATTTTTTTTTAGGGGGATGGTGCATATAAAATTGCATGTTAGCATGAATTGAAATGTAATGTGAAAAATACATGCAAATTATATCAAGCAAGTGTAAACATGAAATGATTTTTTGTCTTTTTCCGATGCAAATTTCACTGTCTATGGAAGGTTTTAGATGGTTTAGAACAAAAAAAGGGAATACAAGTGACAGGTAAGTTTTTTCAAGTCCGAACTTGGCTCCGGACATTTAGGTAAATTTTTTTTGGACTTGGAGTTGGACCTAAACATTCTTAGGTCCAATTCCAAGTCTGGGCTATAGGTACGCACCACTAGTTGTACCTAATAAAGTTTGAATGATATTGAATTCTTCCAGGTGTTGGACAGGTATCTCCTCTGGAGGCATCATTACAGCCACATCCCCAGGGCCATGTGTTCTTACTGGAGGTGTTAGCTGACAAGTCATCTGCCCTCACCCTGCAGGGGAAACTTACAGCCTTACAGCAGGGACATGTCACCACACAGGATGTAACCACAGGGTCTGTCTTCTGGTCTCATTCCTGTATTACTCGAAGTGTAGAGTCTAAAGGAATCCGGGCGAAAAAATTATCTGGCCCGCAAAGCGTTGTTTTTGGTGGACCATAAATTCCCATTAATAAACCATAACTGATATGAAAAGGAATTTAGATGAAAGCTTGTGTATTACTGGCCTGATCATGCACGAAAGTTTTGTGACCCAATCGATCCTCGGACGTTTACGTTTATTTGTACTGAGTGCTCCGGGTATTGAAGACGACCTGTAGCGGATAGCAGCTAGGTGCATTTTGAAATGTGATAGAAATTGTTGCGTCGGCTAGATTTGGGTGAAAATTTTTTTATTGTCTAACAAACGTGTGTGCTTACAATAGAAAGCAAAACATCTCCAAATAGACTGTGTTTTAATTGGATTTGCGGACATAGAAGTTGTGTGTTAAAGCATTGAATTCAATGGGGCGATCTAATTGTGTAATGAGACCATCTGTACTGGGTTTGTGGTTAGGCCACGCCAATTCTATTTGTTGTTTCTTGGATTGCCTGACCCTATTTTTACATCCGATTAAAAAAAAAAAAAAAATTTCAAATTGATGGCCACACCTCGTGCTGACAAAATTTTACAGCCTCTCCTTTCTCAAAGTAACTATGGGCCTCAAATTCCAGTAGCTGTATGTGCCTATTTTAGACAGTACGTTTATAATTTTTCTTCAAACTTGGATTTTGCTACCAGGGACCCCCTAAATTAAATGTACCTTGAGTAAGCCCCTCGATCAAAATTAAAAAAAATCACAAATTTCATTTCTGCCCCGGTAAAAATTGTTCAGAACTAGTCCGCACTGGATTGGACCAGCAGTTTTAATTTGCAAGAGTTCAAAAAGGAACTGGAAAGTGTTGTATCTGAAGTAAAAAGCCTTGAAGAAACAAACTTAAGGATACTGTAAAAGCGGAAATATTTGCCGTCACTGTGGCTTTATGTTTGAATTTTTTGCAATGACGCCTTTGCCGAGAACATAAATGAAAACCCACCTACACCCTTGTTTCAATTGCAAATGTAAAACCACCAGCAAAATCCATTGTACCCTATCCAAAAAATTAAATACCTGCAAACATTTCCCCTTTTGCATTGACTTTTGATGTGTTTTCTGTCAGTAGTAGTGGCGACTGCACCAGGATCAACGTAAGGTGTTCCCAGCATGCATTGGTACAGGCCGTCGACTGTGTCAATCAAACTCTTGGAGACAAGGCTGGCACAAGTCTTCAAGTGGTGAAACTAGAAAAGGTACTTAGAAGAGTCCCTTAACTCATGTTTCATCGTACCGTTACATGTGTTTTTTTCATGTCAAGTCTACTAAATTTCTTTCAATGTGATAATGCTAGTTTACCTTTATCCGCGGGGTGACCTTTATCCGTTGTCTTGGAGTATTGAGTCTGCCTACTGTGGTTTCAAATTTGCAATATTTTCAAAATGCTCCGATTTGAAACCACCGTCTGTCGACTTCATATCCCTAAATACGCTTTTTTTTTACAAACAGCGGATATAGGTCACCCTCGGATAAAGGTGAACTATCATTACAATTCTACAAACATATTGTCAAATACTTTTTTTCATTAAAGTATCGGTCACTTTCTTCTATCACTATTACTTTAGCAGTTTTTGAGGTGGCCTGTACTCGTTGTCCTCAGCACTGCAAGTTCACTGCAACACAAAAATATGTATTATGAATGTATTAGTGCTCTATTACACATCAAATGTTTCAGCCGCAAATTCAAACCACTGTGAAAACATCCTTTCCCTCCCATCATGAAATAAAACCACAGTAAACGAAACAAATTTACACTTTAGGTGTAGTCAACAGGTACTGTAAATGCAGAAACTTTCTCGGTGGCTTAATGTTCGCGGTTTGTGCGCTGGCCGCTTCACCGCAAACTTAAATCCACCACAAACATTTTTCCATGGCAGTAAGAGACTACTACCAGTGCATGGTGCTACCGCGAACTTAAAACCACCACGAAAAGTCCCTTTTCTCGCTACCATGAAATTAAATCCCAGCGAACTAAATGCATTTACCAGATAGTGAGTGTGTGTGAGTGTATTTGAATGAACTGTGAAGTTCATATTTTCCAGCCCCCCCTCCCAGGTGCAGGAATGGGACGGCTGGTGACCTTGGCCGACCCTGTCACACTGTCAGCCCTGCTATCCAGGGTCAAGACTCATCTGGGACTGAACTATGTCAGGCTGGCCATGGGGGAGGGCAGGACCATGGAAGGTGAGGTTTGACGGGGACAGAAAATTAAGGACTGATTCTCATAGTCATAATGACCAGTCAAAACATGAAAATAAAATAAAAAATGAAAAAAACTTTCTTGGCAAAGATAGAATTAAAAAGTTAAGAATTGTATCACTATGAATATATGACAAAAATATTGTCCACCCTACTACTCACTGTAGATAGTTGAACCTGGTAGTTGCCGGGTAAATGGCACAGTGGCCATGTGGTTAGGGTTTTGACTCAGAACCTGGAGGTACTTAATCCCTGACAGGCCCTCAGTGCCCTTGGGAAAGGCACTTACAAATGTACATGCTGGTCACCAATTTCCTCATTTGACTCAGGTGTAAGTGTACCTAGCTTTGGCTTAGGAAGGCCCCTCAGATAGTATGTTAAAGGAGGTCCTGTGTTTGAAGGGAGCGACTAAAATAACCCACCACACTTATCAAGATGATCTGCTTGGATATGCAGCTTGTACTTTACAGTACAAATCTAGCTGAAGTGTTATTTGCAATGAGGAGGTTTACCCATGGTATGCAATACAAACAAACAAACAAACAAACAAATGGGAATCTATGCACAATGTAATACTGTCATGTAATTATGACATTATACACCTTTGATAATTATCCAAATTTATTGGAGACTGGTTTTAGATCAAGTGGGTTGTGAGGTTAAGAGATAGGACGTGCTCCAAGCTGGGAACATCTTGCAAACCTTGACCTCACTGGGATGGAACTAGTTTGTTGACCTTGACCCCTGAAGGACAGAGCTGTCCCTTATCTGTCCACACCTCGTGCATCATGGGACATGAGTGTGTGTATCAGATACAGATGGTACAGAGGACATGTTAGGGGGTCAGTCCTCAAGTTCATTGACTTTTCAAAACAAAATTATTTCATCATCAATGCTAATATAAGACCAACATGTTTCAAAACAGACTCGCAGAAATACAGAAATAATACTGTGTGTAGTGTGTGTACCAGGTACAGATGGGGCTACCCACTAATACAGAGAACGTGTTTAGGGGTCAATCTTCAAGTTCATTGTCTCTTTCAAAATGCAATTACATTGTATTTGGGCAGTACTGAATATAAGACCAACATTTCTAACTCAAAACTACTTAATACCTGTACATACATGAATTTGGAAATAACTCCCATTTTGAATTTCTCTGTTGGCTTAAGACGGCCCATGGCCTGGAATAAAGTAGTATTCTATACATCGATCGTAACTTTTGATTGCTCGGTCGCACTACGATGAAACTTCACACAGTTTTAGTACTACTTTAAACAAATTGAATACTTGTGATTCTTTTTTGTACATGCCGGATTTTGGGTTAGAAATAAACATTTTGGTTAAAAAAAGTGTTGTTTATTTCATTAGTGTAGTCCCAGCTGGAAACAAGACTTTAAATTATGATATTCTAAAGGATGAAAGCCAACCTTAAACTTATCATTTTTATCCGCGGCTATTTTGTTTTAAATTAGGATTATATTGTTTTTTTTGGGCCGAAAACATCAGAAACGACCATTTTTTAAAATTTTTCGTTGAAAATGCACCATAGTCAAAAACATAAAATGATTAAACAAAATAGCCGCGGACAATTTTGATAAGAAAGGGATAATAGGTAAATCTTGAGTACAAAAAAGATCAGTACTCTTATTTTGAGCTGGGACTTAAGCCGTAATGTCATAACTTGACCGCACAGACACCGACCAAGGATAAAGGGTCCTTACGGTGCCTGTTAACGTTGAAAAGTCGCAAATAACTACAGGTTCGAACGCGCGTTCGGTTCGAATTACGTAATGGAACATCATAGAACACGCGTTCGAATTCGGCTGGACAAGGGAACACGCGCCCGAACTCGGACACAAATCGAGCGTGCCTGGGCCGTCTTAGCTCAACAGAGTTGTAAATTCAATGCAAATTTACAAAAAGAAACCAAAAGTCTCAGTCCTGTCAAATCAAGCTTTCAAGTTGACCCTGACCAAAGGCCATATGTTCCTCTTACACTGTTGTGTCAAGTACTTTAGAAATTTGATGTATTTCTTGTGCATCTGTCAAAGCTCGTGAGCAAGTAGTCCCTGTCCAGTCCTTGGTCATGATTTAATCTCGAGACTGGGGAATGTGGTCAAGTGGTGGCTGTCTGCCATCTGGGCCTACCTGTCCAAAAGATGTAAAAAAGCTGTCGGCCACATTTTTGCTGAAAAAAAACAACTGTTGAAGTTACCAAGTTTCCCCAGGAAAGAAGAGATGGTATTTTGGACAATTCTTCTGTAGCAATTTATCCAACTAACAGATAGGACCGTCATTTTGGCTGTCAGTATGTGAAAATTGTGCAATTTTATATGTGTATGTCTTTATTTCTAATTTTCATACTTCAATTGGCCATGGAATGTGTGATTGGTCGATTTCCAAAGCAATGCAAAGAATTTCCCTGGGCCTGAAGAAAACACTTTGCATTTGCATACTCATATACATGGAGTAAATATTAAGGGCGTTGAAACATTTTTTTTAGGAAAAAAGTTCAAAAACATTTCTTAGGCATTCGTATTCATAACACAAGTAACTTTCATACTAATGGACATTCAGTTGCATGTAGTTGTAAACATCATAAGATTACAAACTGATTTCCTTGAAGGAAGCTGCGCTTGTAACTCCTAAGAAAGTATACATGTTACATTTTTCAAATGCTTAAATCAATTTGGACTGCACCTGGGCTCTGTAAGAATTTCCCTGGGCCCTTTCTTTTCTTTCTACAGTATATGGGTCAGTAACACCTGTCTTACATGCTGCAGTGTAACCCCAGAGTAATGGTAGAGGTCATTACAAATAAACTTGACCCTGACCTGGACTGGTCTGCCCATCTGTCATGTCCGGAGTGAAGACAACAGGCTGTTGCAGGTGGCCAAGACAGTTACCATGGAAACCCACCTACCTTGAACTTGACACCAGGGTGCTTAGAGAATTGAAGTGCTAAGAGAGGGTCTATATGGGGGGATCCTGGAAATGCTTTATGGTAAATTTAGGATGGCCAGGCTACGCCTAATGGTGAATAATGTCGATGAAGGTTAGACGGTTTAATTTCGCGGTAGCGTCATAGACTGTAGTCACTTACTATAATGGATAAATGTTCCCTGTGGTTTTAAGTTTGTGGTGAAGTGGCCACCGCGAAAACTGCGAACATTAAACCACCGCAAAAGTTTCTGCATTTACAGTAATCTGAAATCACCAAAACAATAGGGCATTCTGTCGACTTTTGAGCAATCTGATGTTTGACTGCGCAACATTAAGAGTTTATGAATAATGCGTAAGGATAAGATAAGAAATAGCAATTACAATGTGAACATTTAGAATTAAAGCGACCAATAATGCTTCATGAAAAATCTACGGACAGTGCTTAATGTTCAATTAGAGCGAGGCGGCTATGATTTAAAACTATGCCTTATATTACAGAAAAAGGCATGTAGACTAGGGGTGGGTTACCAGTACTAGGTCCGGTTGCCAAACCCCATTTTTTTAGACAACCTTGCAATATGGTCCATACAAAGTTTTTTTGCTGTTTCTATACCTCTAAGGTGTGCTCTATCAGAATCTGGATGATGCCACTCTGTCATCATTGGGCAATTCGCACAATATGCAAATTAAGGCGGCCATTAAGGAAATTCTTGTTTTCGTCAATATCTCAGTAACCACACATGGTATCAAATTGATTTTGGTGTCTATCCCCATGTTTTGAGGGGTTAAGAATCAGATTAGGCTATTTCAGTAATGATCACACCAATATTTGGCTAAATATGCATAAAATATGCAAATTAAGGCGGTTATTACGGAAAATCTTGCTTTCGTCAATATCTCAGTAACCACACATGGTATCAAATTGATTTTGGTGTCTATCCCCATGTTTTGAGGGGTTAAGAATCAGATTAGGCCATTTCAGTAATGACCACACCAATATTTGGCTAAATATGCATAAAATATGCAAATTAAGGCGGTTATTACGGAAAATCTTGCTTTCGTCAATATCTGAAGCAACCACACGTGGTATAAAAATGATTTTGGCGTCTATCCCCATGTTTTGAGGGGTAAAGAATCAGATTAAGCCATTTCAGTAAAGATCACACCAATATTATGTGCTGGATAGGCATATAATATGCAAATTAAGCCAGTTATTACGGAAAATCTTGCTTTCGTCAATATCTCATTAACCATACATGGTATTAAATTCACTTCTCCATGTCTTCAGGGGTTAAGAATCTGATGAATCCATTTTAGTATCCCCATGTTTGGAGGGGTAAGGAAGTAGACTAGCCATGTCAGTATTGATTACACCAATATTTCATTAAAATAATATACAAAAATCAACTTCAGTGCATATCCAAGTCGTTAAGTATCCGTACCCCGTAGTGTCAATTCTCCCCTCCACAGCAGTGTCCATACCTCCAGTAGCGTCCAGTAGTACCAATGCCCCCTTGGCCAGTAGTGTCCTTACCCCCTGTAGTGTTGTACCCCCAGTATTGGCCGCATCCCCAGTAGTGTCCATGCCCCAAGTAGTGTCCGTACCCCAAGTAGTGTCCGTACCACCAGGTGGTGTCCGTACCCCTAGTAGTTCCCGTACCCCCAATAGTGTCGATACCCCAAGTAGTGTCCGTACCCCCAGCAGGGTCAGTACCCCCAGTAGTGTGCTACCCCCAGTAGTGCCCGTACCCCCAGTAGTGCCCGTACCCTAGTAGTGTCCGTACCCCCAGCAGTGTCAGTACCCCCAGTAGTGTCCGTACCCCCTAGTAGTGTCCGTACCCCCAGTAGTGTCCATACCCCAAGTAGTGCCCGTACCCTCAGTACTGTCAGTACCCTCAGTAGTGTCCGTACCCCCTAGTAGTTCCCGTACCCCCATTTGTGTCCATTACCCCCAGTAGTGTCTGTACCCCCATTTGTGTCCATTACCCCCAGTAGTGTCTGTACCCCCAGTAGTGTCCGTACCCCCAGTAGTGTCCGTACCTCCAGTAGTGTCCGTACCCCCAGTAGTGTCCGTACCCCCAGTAGTGTCCGTACCTCCAGTAGTTCCCGTACCCCCAGTAGTGTCTGTACTCCCAGTAGTGTCCGTACCCCCAGTAGTGTCCGTACCTCCAGTAGTGTCCGTACCCCCAGTAGTGTCCGTACCCCCAGTAGTGTCCGTACCTCCAGTAGTGTCCGTACCCCCATTTGTGTCCATTACCCCCAGTAGTGTCCGTACCTCCAGTAGTGTCCGTACCCCCAGTAGTGTCCGTACCCCCAGTAGTGTCCGTACCTCCAGTAGTGTCCGTACCCCCATTTGTGTCCATTACCCCCAGTAGTGTCCGTACCTCCAGTAGTGTCCGTACCTCCAGTAGTTCCCGTACCCCCAGTAGTGTCCGTACCCCCAGTAGTGTCCGTACCTCCAGTAGTTCCCGTACCCCCAGTAGTGTCCGTACCCCCAGTAGTGTCCGTACCTCCAGTAGTGTCCGTACCCCCATTTGTGTCCATTACCCCCAGTAGTGTCCGTACCCCCAGCAGTGTCCGTACCACCTGTAGTGTCTGTATCCCCAGTGGTGTCCATACAGTGAGTTGTGTCCATATCCCCAGTTACGTTCCCATATCTCCATTGGGCCAAATTGAGTTTTTTCAGGTCCGACTTTTTTGGGACCGGTCCAAGAAGAACCCGTTTTTGTACTGGTGGTACACTGTGCACCCCTACCAAGTAGTGCCCGGGCTGTAACATCTAGTAGTGTCAGTACCACCTGTAATGTCAGTTTTCACTGTACCATGTGTCAGTTTTCACTGTAGTGCCCATACCCCCTGAGTAGTGTCAAATCTGTACCCTCAGTAGTGTCCGCACGTATTGTCCGTTCCCCCTGTGGTGTCCATACCCCCTGTAGCATCCGTACCCCCAGTAGTGCCTGTACCTCCCGTAATGTAAATTCATCCTGTATAGCAGAGACCATACCCGATGTAGACGTATGTGCCACCAGTAGTGCCCGTCACCCCAGAAGTGTTTATACCCCCTGTTTTCAGTTAGTTACACTGAAGCTGATTTTTGAAACATTTTCAATAAAGTACTTGTGTGATCAATACTGACATGGCTCTGTTTGATTCCTTACCCCTCAAAACATGGGGATGGACGCCAAATTTATCTTGAGATTTTCCGTAATAACTGCCATATTTGCATATTATATGCCTATTCAGCACAAAATATTGGTGTGATCATTACTGAAATGGCTTAATCTGATTCTTAACCCCTCAAAACATGGGGATAGACACCAAAATCAATTTGATACCATGTGTGGTTACTGAGATATTGACGAAAGCAAGATTTTCCGTAATAGCCGCATTAATTTGCATATTATATGCCTATTCAGCACAAAATATTGGTGTGATCTTTACTGAAATGGCTTAATCCGATTCTTTACCCCTCAAAACATGGGGATAGACACCAAAACTACTTTCATAGCATGTGTGGTTACTGAGATTTTGACGAAATCAAGATTTTCCGTAATAACCGCCTTAATTTGCATATTTTATGCATATTTAACCAAAATATTGATGTGATCATTACTAAAATGGCCTAATCTGATTCTTTGCCCCTCAAAACATGGGGATAGACACCAAAATCAATTTGATACCATGTGTGGTTACCGAGATATTGACGAAAAAAAGAATTTCCTTAATGGCCGCCTTAATTTGCATATTGTGCAAATTGCCCAATGATGACAGAGTGGCATCATCCAGATTCTGATAGAGCACACCTTAGAGGTATAGAAACAGCAAAAAAACTTTGTATGGACCATATTGCACGCTTATCATTCTCTGCCACCAGAAAATTCAGGTCCAGGTCCGGTTCAGGTCCAGAGGATCAAGTCCAGGTTCCAGGTTTGGACCTGAACCTGATTCAGTAGGTGAGAACTTGTGAATGGATGATACACAATACTATGGTTCATTTCGCAACAAGGTCCAACAAATTTTTTCAGGTCTGTTTTTTTCTGGACCGGTCCAATGAAAAAAAAAATGTTTTTGTACTGGTACACCCTAATGTAGACCCTTCTGAAAGGGCATGCCGTTTCAATTCGACCATGGGGAACTTCGTGTTACACCAAGGGAGATGAAATAATTGGGTAGAAAGTGGTAGTAATGTTGCCCTGTAGTTTAGACTGAAGTTATAGGCCGAAGGGATACCCTTTATCATCTCCCTGTTGTCTTAAAGGGGCATTCCACTCCAGAAGGGAGTCTTGTTTTCCAATAGATGAAATGAATACATAATCAGCCAAATTTTGTGGAATTCACGTGATGTGTGTTTTATAAAACAATAATGACACTCACTAAACCCATGCAGACCCTACCCATGCATTCTCCATACGCATAGACACTTTGTTTATCGTACATATTTCTGGAATAAATGAGGTACGCTAAGCACACCGAGAAGGCAAATTGCTCATAAGATAGCAAAGAATACAAGAAGAAGACGGGATTTCTTAGCGAACCTGAAATTAGTTTCGTAACCTTACCTTAAAGTTTTGCATTGTATTCAGCCATAGGATTAATTCAATTAGAGGGTACTTGGGGAGTTTAGTAGAAGACTGAATGCTTTTGAGGCATGTGGAGCAACTGGGTACTTAATCGTATAATGTGAAGTAGTATGCAGTTATCACTTCCTAAAACTAATATCTATCGGAAAATAACACTCCCGTGTGGAGTGGAATGCCCCTTTAAGTGTAACCTACCACTGAGCGTATGAGACCATAACATGCAAGGGTTCAGAATAGGTTGCTAATAAAAAAAGTAATAGTCTGCTTTGGAAGCCTGCATCTTAAAACTTTATTTATCTTTGCCAAGAAGGTTATGTTTTCAGTGCCATTTGTGTTGTCTGTCTGAGTGTTTGTTAGCAGCCTGGAGAACCTGTGGATGGATCCTGATGATATTTAGTACTGGTATGTAGGAGTCAAGAAAATGAAGGTTAAGTTTGATAATGGGCCCCTAGCAGTGTTCTAAGGTACTGCAGTGGAACTTCTGTTATTGATATCTCATGCTCTGGATGTGTTTTGGTCGTGATTTTAGAGTGGTAGATAGCTCTTGGTCCATCCATAGAGTAGGTAATATATATTTTGGCCCCCTAGGGACTTTTATGTTTCATATCAAAAAGAGTGACACCGTTAGTTTTGTTTTTGCACCTCCATGAGAAATCATGTGATATGTAGACATATTCACAGTCATTTTTTAATAAACTACCTATGACAGAACGCCCTGCATAGATGATCCTTTGGCACTTTTAAACCTGACTTACAGTACAGGTCAAGTGAACTCTCTCTAAGACAAGTCTGGCACTCAAGAATGTAGCAGCAACAGTTCTCCCATACTAAATAACCAGCTGTCATGATGAATCAAGTATTCTTGGCTCAGAAATGTTTGCTGTTCTAAGACATGGCTGTCTTAAATCCTATTAAGACTGTTTCTTGTTAAGATTTAAGTGTTTAGGTATAAGGCAACCCCAACCTTTAAGACTGTAATCTTTCGAATGTCAAACACCTGTTTGAGTTGTCAGACATTTTGTTGAAGTCTGAAGCCATTGTTTTTGTAATCATGATTAAGGGTTGTTGTTTTTTTCTTTTTGGACTTGGGTCTCGAAAAAGATGGACCTGAAAAAAAAAAAACAGACTGGATTTTGGACCGATTAGAAAATGAATAGATTATACAAATGTATGAGCAGTCATTCACACATTAGGGGGCACCAGTCAAAGAAAATAACAAGAGCAAATTAGAGGAGAGTTGATAGTCATTTTTACATTCAAACTTGGTCTAAGTTAGATAGAGGCAATTAGTGTTGTTTACATGAAGATGGGATTTTAAAATGCCAGAAAAAGTCAGATACTCCACCAGACAGATTCCTTTGTAGCAAAATGGTCTAACATATTGAGTATCGCCCATTCACAAGTTTTCACATACAATCAGGTCCAGGTTCATGTCTGGACCAGGACCTGATTTTCTTGACCTGAACAAATCTGTAACTGAATTTTTTGTATCGGTACCCACCCCAAAGTCATAATGCATTTGGAATACAGTAAAATCTGGTTGAACGACCATTTCCAATTGCATTAAAACAGCACCATTTTTACATAAGTCAACCCAACTGTGTCGTTAGCAACCACCTGTCCTCAGCAACCATTTTTCCAGTCCCTGATGAATATGGTTGTTGAAACTAGGTTCTTTGCCAAAAAAAGCACAAATTCCATATTAAATGGAAAAATAGTGCCCTTTTTCTCTTTTTTTAGAACAGTCTTTTTTCTGTCGCCAACTTTTGTAACAAAGTTACCATCCAATCTGTATCTTTAAAGTGAGAAATTACTTTCAAAAACACTGTTGTCTGCAGTCCAATTTTCTTTTAAATTAAATTGTTAACCACAGAACAATTTTTAGAATCATGAGTCAAGCTGTAAAAGTGTCCTCAAAGCTAACTCATCGATCATCCTGTCTGTTCACAGAGCCAACTCCATAAAAAACACCGAGTTGCTTTTGAATTGTTCATGACCTTTGAACTTGTAACTGTCAGGGTTAGTAATGATGAGTATTAACTGGGACAGGTCTTGGCAACATAACTTAATGGTTCAATTACAACAAGCATGGATTTCATCTTCGAAAATTCTTGCAGTTGAACCTAAGCTTGAACGGAACGCACATCGTCTGATGTTAGGTCAAAGATCGTTTGGTTTCATCTACCACAGTGGGGTGAAAACTTCCGGGCTACACTCGATCTCCGGGCTCGAAAATTACTTCCAGTCCACATCTTTGGTTATGGTTAAATGTCGTGTCACCTTGTGTAAAATTCACTTAACTTGCCGTGTCATTTCTTGTTTCTTTACATGACACTGTCTGCAAGTGTTAACTCTAACTATGCAAAATGTTTTAATTTAAAATGTATGTATTTTTGTGAATGATGAAATAAGGACGTCACAAATCAATAATCACAAATCAATATTCCTAATAAACAAATAATCAAACATTTTCAAATGATAAGTTTTACTTGTGGAATGAATCAGGTCCAGGTTCAGGTCCAGATCAGGACCTGACTCTGTCTTTAAGTGTTAAGTCTAACTATGAAAATGTTTTAATTTGAAACGTATATATTTTTGTGGACGAGGAAATAAGGACTTCGATATCACACATCAATATTTCAAGTAAACAAATCAAATCAAACATTTTCATATACTGTAAATGCATTTAAGTTCGCGGGGATTTAATTTCGCGGTAGCGGGAAAAATGACTTTTCACGGTGGTTTTAATTTCTTGGTAACACCATAGACTGCAGTCTAATATTGTAGTAGAAAAATGTTCGCATTCGAACATTTCTGCATTTACAGTACTAGATCAGTGTTCTAGCCAGCCTGAAATATTTTTCCGTCCCCTGGATTTTAAATGGAAATCCTGTCGAAGGTGTGACGATCCTAGTAGGGGGGTCCGGGGACATACTCTCCTGGAAAAATTTTGAAATCTAGACCCTCTGAAAACCAATTTCTTCTATTTTGGTTTTGCTGGTAGACCCAGCTTAGTTCAATTAGTATCTTCACCTGCCGACTTTTGTCCATCACAGAGGACGGAATGGGAAAGTTTTGTCTATCCCCCGCATCAAAATTGGGTCAAAGACGGAAGGACGGATGCTGGCTAGAACCCTGTAATATATAGTCAGTAAGATCAATTTAATCTCTAAGTTTTATTTGTCAAATGAAAATATCTGCTGTTTTCCAGGTTCTACTGTACGAAGTGTCGCCCTGTGTGCTGGATCGGGCGGCAGCGTACTGAAGGGGGTCAAAGCCGACGTTTACCTGACAGGAGAGATGTCTCATCACGACGTCCTGGATGCTGTTGCCATGGGAACTAGTGTCATCCTTTGTGAACACAGCAACACCGAGAGGGGTTTCCTACGTGTCTTGCAGGGGCAGTTGACAGCAATGTTAGATGGGAAGGTTGAAGTGATGGTGTCAGATGTTGACAAGGATCCACTTGAAGTTGTGTAGAATTGAAAATCTATGATATCCAAGTTGCTGATCCTTATATTATAATACCAGTAAGTGCTAATTTTCTGCAAGGCCTCTTTTCCACTAGACCACGATCATTGCTGAGCGACTTTCCAAGGACCAAACTCGATATGCGTGACCCTTAATTTTGAAATAGGAATGTAGTGGACGATCAACTCTTAGTATTCCACTGGATGCATAGTACGGCCACATTAGAAAAAAAACATGAATGTAAAGTTATTTGAAGAGATGTATCTATGCAGCATTAGTAATCCTAAGATAATCACTAAGTGTTCAAGGCAATCTTGAGAAGGCCTCTATAACAATGTTTTTGCATTTTGTGACTTGCAGTCGCAAAATGCTTTCTGGCCAGTGTAGTCGCCGTTGTGATGTTGAGATGAACGGACCTGTTCAATCCATTCAAACATTTTTATACCTGTTAAAACAGGCATCTCTTCAACATGTTCGCACTAGCGCAGTGGTAAAGTTTACGCATTCTAAACCAATGCACCCGGTTCGAATCCGGGGAGGTAGATTTTTTCAACTTTTTTTTTCTTTTTTACATCCATTAAAATACAAAATGTACTAATTTTTACATCCATTTGGCCACACCAATTTATTTCTTTGGTTAACGGATTCGCCGCTTCGTTTTTTTGCCGAATAGAAATAAAAATTAAAAAAAAAAACTTAAAAATGCCCCGCAACAGAGCTCACTCAAAAACAGGCAATGTGTAGCGAAATTTGCAGCAGTTCACGCAAATTTTAACAGGTGGCGTCTAGATCTGCTGCAGTTAACGTTCAGGCACATATGTGAATCTCTCCATGCGCCAATATCAGGTTTAGTTACTCTGTTCTATTTATATGACATTCTAATAACTAGAAAAAAACGTTCACACACGCAAACATTGGCAAAATGCCAGCTTTTTTAAAAGCACTTGTTTTCTATGTAGAGGTATTATGGCACCCGGTAGAATTGTGAGCTGATGTTAGACATTTTTGAAAAACTGTTCTTTATATATGAAATTCTTTGAGGGACCCATCAATTATTTTAGTTCCTCATTGGTCACACTAGCCTCCAGTGGAACTTAAAGGTTGTATAAAAAGACAAGCTCAGGTCCATAGAATGTTCAGCTAAGAAAATTTCCTTGTGGAGCCCCTTTTGTATATTTTTGCTTGTCTTTGGAACATGTCAGAAACACCTGTTAATAAGTGTTATCAACAGTGACGTCCGTACAACACTGGACACTGTACTTCATACTCAATTGGGCTTCGGTGTTAGGTACAAGGATAAAACATTTGAACGGTGAAGCTCATATATAACTGGCTTAAGTATATGCCACTTGGAGGATATCAGTGACATACCGTATAATACATTGACTGAAGGTTATTCCATTTTGTAAGATATAAGGGGGTGCAGTTTTAGGACCAATCTGTTTTCCTTAATAGGACCCAGTTTATTCAAATACCAACACCACACTTTCTTGTATAGAAATTCTTCTAGGTATCTCGCAACATAGAAAAACTTTAACATGTTTTGATTGTATGTAAAAACTTTGGACAAAATCTGAGTAAAAACACTGACCAGTGGTTTGCAAATCATGATATGATACTACTATTATATGCCTAGTACATAATTTTAGAAAACTATGGATTGCATTAAACATCTTTCATGTTCAATGTTGTCATTTTGACATGATTGTTTTCCTGCAAACTCATAAAATTTCAAATGATGTAGAGTATACACATCAGCAAGTACTAAATTAAACTTAAAGTTGTCCGTTTTACAGTCTGTGAGACTTGAGGTTTGCTTGATGTACTCTCCAAGCAGAGGTTTGGCTGCTTCTGGTTTTTGGTGTATTATAAAGGCGTTTTTGCCAGACTTTGTTTTTTTTTGTCTGGTGGACAAAACAGAAACCCTGACAAAGTAGAAAGCCTGAAAAAAATGCCTAAAAAGATGTGAGAAAACGTCTGGACTTCAAACTCTGCTTGAAACGCATGTTTGATGGTTCTATTTAGTACAACATGCGTCTCCTGTCTGTCACATCCCTCAGAGATAGGGGTCCCCTAGGTGAGACCCGGCATCTCCAAAATAAATCCCATCAGCTTCTTCTCCAGTCCTCTTTGTTCCATCGTCAATCTGCCTTCTGAAGTGTGAGCCAGGCAATTACCCAGCACTCATTTATCCATCGTAACGGCTGTAAAGGGGCGGGACAACAAATTGATCTGAAATTGAGTGCTATGTCCTTACCGATAAACGCCATGGAAGCTCCAAACATGTAATGCATGAAGAAGTTTAGCACCTACAAAAGTGGGTTTAATCGATAAGCTGTGTTCTAATTGTTGCGAGATTTGTTTACAATTACATCGGTTTTGACCTAGTTGTTGTTGTAACAAGGTACAGATTGTCTTGGGGGCATAATGAAGTCTTCACCTTGGTTGTCATTGTTTATGAATCATCTCAAAAGTTGGTAAGAGACATAGAAATACTATGTAATAAATAATTTGCTGCAATATTACAATATAATCTGAAAATGTTGGTCTGTGTTTCATAAACATTAAAATATCAGAAACAGGTTGGGCTTGATAATTTTGAAGAAAATTTGTCATACCACAACTTTTATCAATGAGGGTCTGCATAGGGGTTCCCTACAATGATTTACGCTGAAGCCAGAAGAACCCCCTACGTATTACGCTAAATCAAAGAAGGCTTTGGTCGCCTCACTGCGAATTAGATAAGATGGTTTTCCTTACAAATTAATTACAGGAATAAAAAAAGGCTGCCTACGCCTTACGTAAAAGAGTACATATGTATGTATAGACCCTCAGCAATAAGAACATTGAAGTTGAACAGGCCAAAGAAACATTCCCTGAGAACCAATTTACTCACAGTACATTATGACTGACAAGTAACACCTGCCCAGCTGTATATTTTCCAACTTTTTCCACCTTTTAATGATGAATCTGAAAATTCTTCTGTGTGGAATAACATTACCAACTGAAGGTATTTGCCAGTATGGGAATGCTATGAACTGATAGGCAAACATTTCTCAAGGCCCTTCAATCAAAATCATCAGGCAAATTAAGTCTAGCATGGACCTTTTTGTCTTAAGTTGTTCTGCATTCTTTTGCAGTACAGCTGGGTGTAGGTTTAAGATGGAAGCGTACATTTACATGGGGTACTTTCATGGACACCCAGGCCCTAACTTGCCTAAGCTGCTAGCCTGAGGTGTGACAGAGAACACACATCTTGTAATGCTTCCCTCCTATTTATGTATCTGGAGTGTGTGCTCAACACACAGTGTCACCGCAATCTCTTATTTGATGGTTGTAGTTGTAAAATTATTTGAGGAATGATGTACCAGTATATGATATTATACTTAAAACATGTTCACTGAAAGAATTGCATTCACTGTTGGCTTTGTATCAAATTGCAATTTATAAGGAAGAATATTATGTTTGTGACAGTTATGAATATCATAAGACAGTCATCATCTGGTCTATGTCTTCAAAAACCTAGTGCTAAGTTCCTTCAAGGCAACTAAGCAGGTAATACAATATCTTGTCATGACTTCCATGATAGTCAAGTTCAACGACCTCTTAGGTGCTTTGACCTCAAGTGACCCCACAACTCTGTCACCACTTTAGTTCATATGGAAGCCGGTATCCTTCAGGGCTTCTTATAAGTTTTTGGCTCAGAGTTGTTGAATGAAAACCAGAGATCGGTCATTTACGATTTACAAGGTCATTCAACTGAACACTTTATTTCCTACAAGACCCTATCATGACGTCTTCCTTGCTATTAAGTCTAATTTAAGGATTCGCGTAAGAAAGATGAAAGATGGGGAATCATCATAGCCTGGGTACCATCCGATTTCTACCGGGGCTCCTTACACTTGCTACCCTAAAAAAATAGCCTGGGTACCATCCGATTTCCAGGGCTCCTTACACTTGCTACCCTAAAAAGCGAGTGTAAGGAGCCCTGGTAGAAATTGGTTGGTACCCAGGCTAGAATCATCATCAATCAGAAAGAATAGTAAAACATTGCCTCAAACTGCTAAGCTTGACTTGATGTAAGGCCACAGGTTCAGATGACAATGCCAAAAGCCATTAATCTTCTGCTCCCATAGTGTTAAATGTTTATGTATGTCCTGCACAGGTTAAGTGTTGGGATGGGGGCCAATTCCATTCTTTATGATCCTTTATGGGGGTTGAACTCTTGACATTGACAAATATTCTCTGTTGATGATATTGATGAATTGAATCTTGGTTGAACATCTTCTGTACTGCCAGAATAGGTGTGGATGAGGACTATACTTTGTGAATGACTTCATCAGGTTAGAAAATCATTGGATGATATTTAAGTTGTGAAGGTACAGCCTTGTTGCCAAGAACAGACTCTTTTGAACATAAAGGGACATTTTCATAAACATGCATCTAAACTAAAATTTCCAACTGCACATTTCAATCACCCCACACTAGGTTAAAGTTACTGTAACAAGGTCTTGCAATACTACAAGACTTAGTATCTCTGACAAATTACAACGTTAGCCATTCTCCAATATAGTTTCTCTGCTCAGATGTTACAAAATTTTTTTAAAGATTTTTTACATCAGTCAGTATCAGGAAACTACTTGTTCCTGCACGGGATTCCTAGGGTAATAAGTCACAGAAAGATTTTTTTCCCCTTCACTACAAAAAAGGAAAGTGCTTTGATGGTTGCTTTGCCAAAGGTCGCATTCCAAGGAAACTGGTTCATTGGGAAATCAAAAACTTCCTGGCACTTAGCTAACGTTATAGGTTACCTAGGGTCATGCTGACTTACTATGTCATTGGAAGCCACATTGGTCTGATTATTTCTTGATATGTAAAACTCAGTTGGTAGCTGAAGGTAAGGCCACACCAATTTAATTTCTTGGTTCACGGTCATTTTTTCATAAAAAATATGGAGCGAGAGGGCGAAATAGAAATAAAAATTGTAAAATGGTTGGATTAAAGGTAAGGGCTAGCCCAAAACATATAGAATAACAAGTTTTCAGCTTGAAAAAGTACAAAAACACTATTACTGTACAGTAACAGCACCTGTTCGTTGAAAATTACAAAAGTAGTGTCAGTTTTTATGTTTGTCCCATTCTTCATGAATGAAAAATATAACTGCAATAATAATACCCACACTTTATGGAGCTTAGAATATAAAGGCCAATTTGCTACACCAGAAAGTTGGTGAATGGTTTCTTTAATGGTGAGAATTTGCTGAGTGGTAATTTTTATTTTTCTTTTTTTTCTCCAAAAAATAGGAGCGAGCGAATCCGTGAACAAAGAAATCTGTGTCTGAGTGGATGCCTTAAAATCAGAACAATCAATGAATTTCAAACTGACGTTTTAAACTCAATTTCTGAACATCAAATTCTGTCTTGCTGGTGAATGGTGAATGGCATATAACGTTACACCCTTGCATACTTTGAGATCAGATTCAGTTTCTTACAAGAAATATCTGATCAGTTTTACATTAGGTGTTTGGGCAAAAAGATACCAACAGAGGTGCTAGAAATGTGTTAAAGTTGGTCTCCCATTTTTAAATCCTAAATTTCCAGCCAAACCATTGATCTATCAAACATTATAAAATAGACATGAATAAAAGTCGAATGAAAGAAAGTTCTGACTGTTTTGAAGGGAATATGTCCCAATTTGCATACTTCAATTGGGATCTCTCCTGACAGATTTCGTGATTGATATCTGTCAATTGGTGGTTTTACCAGATTGTAATCTCTACCCTGGCAATAAGGTATGTGGTTTAACTTCTGGGCCCACTTTGCATCCTTTATACAGTAAAAGAACCACCTGCCAAGCCTGCTGGCACTTTAACTTGGTAACATATGTTCTCCATAACATAAAACGTGTGCAAACCAACTCTAATTGTCTGAAAATCCAGCTAATATTTTATAAACTTTAATCATTTGTTAACCAATTGAGAAAAATAAAAAGATTCCTGTCAAAAGTATTCTGCATGAATGCCATATTTGGTCACGCCAGGTCTGCCCGGGTGGGCGTGGTCTTCGTGACGTCACTTCTCGTCACGTGACCGGTAAAGTTGGGACGACACTTCAGATCCAGTCGGTGGGAAAAAATAGCCGAGCGGACAGAAAACTTCCGGAAATTTTTTCAGGAAAATACGAACTTCTCGTGGTCTCCTGAAGACTCCACGTTGACGGACCGAAGTCGAAGGATTTCTCCGACGGAGCAGCTTATTTCTGAGGGAATTTGATGCCCAGAAATAAAGTAATGGAAGACTTAGGTGAGTGATATATACCATATCGGTTTGGCGTTTGGCACCAAATAGCGAAAAACGTGCGAGGACTTTTCCGGATGCCAACACGGCTCACAGCTCGATATAACTCCACTTGTTTACTTTATCCCAGTCCGTAAAACTTCCTGGATATCCCAGACAGCTTGACGTTCGCCTGGCGCCTTCTAAAACTCGACGTTGTCGAGCTAGTTTGGTCGTTTTGTTTACGGAGCCAGGGTGGGGTGGGGGGCGCTTTCCTTCCGGCTAGTTTGCAGCTGACGCTATACCTGGTGTTTGGGACAGGTTTAGAAGATTTATGGGCACATTTGTATAGTCTTAAAACTACCACGTTTTCTGTACAACATATATTTACAAAATAACAGGTTTTAGGTATGGGTTAGCCCACCGAGCAGACTCTGCGAGGGGTCCATAGCGAGTTGCCCTATTGAAAATAATATCCTGTGTTGGGTAAACAAGCATGTTTGGGGTTTGGTAGATATGTGGGTCAGTATGATATACGAACGTTGGTATCACCAGCTTCAATACTGTGCTATGGATACAGACTCTTAAAAATTCATAGGTAAGAAGAAATAGGATATTATTTTGTATGGTTGAATTTTCTTCATATTGTGTGTCATCGTGACATGGCACTCCAGCATGTGGTTGATCAGCATTTGTTTACTTGTTTATGTTGTCTGTGAGTCATCGTCCACCTGTGGAAAACAAACACATAAACAACAAATGTTAATTCTCTAATGTGCGTATACGGCTTCTTTGTTATATGGCTGCCCTTGAATATTGCCAGTCTGTCTATTATAGCCTGGTTTCTTTGTCCATGAATGGGGTTTTGTGATTTTAATATGAAAGTCACTCTGTCGAGTGAGTCACATAGTCGGCTCAAAATATTGCACACTTTGTTATGATAAGCTATATCCATGATATAAAAATATAGCACAGGATGTTTATCAAATCCTGGTGTTAATTGTTTTCTAAAACCTGTATTACAATTTCACCCAAATGATATGGTCACTCAGATAATGGTCCATTATAGTATTATAGCTACATGACTACAGACTGTGTTAATAATTGTCATTTACAAATGGAGATAATAACGTACAGCGCATAACGTTAGATAGAATGTTTTTAGAAACCAAGAGCACAATTTCACACTTGCAAATGATATGTGGTCCATAGTATTCTACTTCAAGCCACATGGCTACAGACTGTATAGTGATAGTCTTTAGCCATTTACAAATATTGATATTGACGTACAATGTATACATAAAATATGATGATTATTCCATGAGGATGCAAATGTCATGACTCAACGATATCGAATTTGAAAGAAGTTGCTTGCGACTTCCAAACGCTGCCAAGCTTTGCGCCAAGTTACAGCACATCTCCAGAAAGCAGCCGGATACACAAGTGGAAGAACACTGCAGTCTGGCATACTGATGGAAGACTTTATCATGATCACACCACTTTGGAAGAATGAACGCTGCTGATAAGATGAATAGGCAATCTGCAGCAGTGCAGTTGCTGGGCAAAAGGGCAGCAGTCACTGTGCAAGGGTGAAGCGTTAAGATCAGATATATTAGACCACAGTCAGCAGACAGGATGTGGGGGGAAGCTAGGACTCCTAAATAACAGAACCATGAACTTGAGATTGGTTGGGCACTATTTCTTGATGAGTGCATGCTTTTGTGACTGCTGGAACATGATAGTTTATACCGTAAATGCCTTAAAGTTTGTGGAGATTTGACTTCGTCGTAAGGAGAAAATAGAGTGTTCACTGTGGTTTTTATTTCGAGTAGGTGGGCAAAAGACAGAACAAGTGCTAACAGGTTACCAAGGAAACTGTGAACATTAAACATGAAAATTTCTACACTTACAGTATCTAAGCCATCTAGAGAACATCTAGAAATGTTATAACAGATTGCCCTGTTTTTTATACGCTAGAGTAAATAGACTATCAAATACATGGACTAAATCTAGTAGTACTAGGCTTGAAAAGGAGACAAATTAGATATGACATTCAATGATGTCATGTATGTTAATGAAGTGGCAATGCTTTGTGTTATTTATGAGGTAAGATGTTTGAGACATACATGAACATGGTCTTCATACTAAATTTGCTCATCAGTTTTATCAACACTCCACAAGTTCAGCAATAGTTGATGATACAAGTACATCATGTATACATGTGTATGATTTCATTTTGGCCCATACTAATAGCTAGAAATAGCAATGCCCCCCAGAGCCACCTAGATTTAGATCTACTCTGGAATTGAATTAGTCTGCATGCTGACCCAGTTAGGTTTAATCCGAGTGACTGTATCACTGCAGATTAGGCCTAGATCAACTATTTGACCTGGCTAGACTATAACATTATTTATTTACTTAACTTACATTGTATGCTTGTTTCTGTAGAGGCCAACGACCGATCCTGTCACATTCACAGATTATGATATTGGGCGTACAACAAGTAAAATTAACTTATAGATGGCCCCGCCAGTAAATGTCACAAAGATGTCATTTTATAGTTATATTTTCTCATAGGAAGAGAAACTTAGTAGTAGGTGGAAATGTGTTCAAATGAATTTATTTTTAGAGCCAGAATTCACGAAATAAGTGAATACCAAATTGTATGAAATATGAAAATGTTGGAATATGGAGATACAACATTCTACATATAATTCAGCATTGCCATGTTGCAACCAATTAGTTATTATAGACATATGGATGATCACCACAGTCACAATATTTTTTCACAAAATTGATTATTGTTTTTTTTTGGTGCGTCTCTTTGTTTCCAGATGTTTGGGGTGATATTTTGTATGTGGATATAAGGTCAAACGTAAATTTGGACCTCCTGGCAGCTATCATTGGCACTGCAGCAGAATTTCCTGTGTTTGTATCTTTTGTCCTGGACATGCTGTGGTCGTGTTGCATCTTGTACTACTAGTCTTCTCTGTCAGCCAGCCAAGAACAGCATGCCACCAGATGAAGTTTTCTGTGGAATGTCCTGGGTGTAGTGTGTTGAGGCTGTTTCTTGTCAGCCTAGCCTTGGTCTGTAGATGGCAGGCATAGCTACCCCATGTCTGCAGCTGCAGCTATGTAGGAAAGAATAAACAGTTTCTGTCATGGGGTAATCAAGATATTTAGGAATGTGAGGAGGAAAAAAACTACCGTGATCACCTAAAGTAATGGTTATGATAAAACCTTTAATGGAAACGTTTAAAATGATACTGTCTTTCATTTATAATCCATTAGTTAAATGTTCTGTATATATTGCCAAAATTATGTTTCTATGCCAATACTGTAGCTTTGCTTCAGTGGTTTGCCCTCTCCAATGAGGGTCTGCATGGGGGGTCCTGACAACGATTTACGCTGAATTCAGAAGAACCACCTACGTAATTACGCTAAATCAAGGAAGGCAATTACGCTGAATTTGGTTGCCTTGCTACGAATTACGTTACGGGAAATAAAATAGGCTGCCTACGCCTTATGTAAAAGAGCATAAGGCACGATCTACACACAGTTTTTCCCGATATCGGCGAGCCTACAACCTCTCGCCGATAGCTTTTTTTCATCGTCTAGATGGAACTACTATATCGCCATTACGATATTGGGAAAATTTCTCCCGAAAGGTCCGGACCATTCGTACGATACCTTACCGATAGCTTAATACTCTCTCCAATACCATGTGCATCCTGGTACAGGTTGGATACCACAAGGGGGAGGCACCCTGTCCCAGACTGCCCCCCTCCCACTGGCATATACCTGATATACATGTTATTGTTTGACCCTCCCCACTAGAACCAAATGGTTCAAGGATGTCTTCATCTTGATAAGGGCTCTCTGTTGCAGCTGGGGATTTGGAATGTTCCAGTTCTGGTCTCTCTGGACTCTTGTTAGCCTACTTTAACAGTCACAGTGTGATTGTCAGAGTCTGTAGGACACAAACCTCCATGAAGTAATTATGGTGTTTGCAATGTGGGCTAAGGTGTATGATACCCTCTTTGGTAATACCGGGAATTTTCTATTTCCATTTATGCCCGGGTAGCTATCTGCTGTAAATGCAGAAATGTCTGTGGTGGTTTTATGTTCACTGCTATCTCAAAAACACAGCGATTACTTCATGCTGTGAAATTAAACCTTTGAGAACTTTAATGCATTTGCAGTATTATAAGACTAGACAGTAACCAATGCAATATTTAAAACAGTCTTGAAGTATAACCTCTGCTTGGAGAGTACCACGATGGGCTGTCCCACTCTACTTTCAAGACGGGGGTGTCCATTTGTAATTCGGCATTACCTGAAAACAATTACTATGGTAAAAATCTGAACTTCATTACATGATATTGATGAAAATGTATTGTTAGTTTAATAATAGAATGACAGATTTAACAACAGTTACAACATGGGTTCCCAAATAATGAATGGGATGGAAAGAAAATGGACCCATAGGGGATGGAAACAGCTCTGTTTTGACATGACAATTGGATTTGTACAATTTGAATGCTAATTAGAATGCTAGTCTTGAATTAACTTTAAATTAACTACCTCTTAACTTCTGTATGAAAAGATTTTCATTTGACAAACCACTTCCGAATGGACGTATGCATAGATGTATACAAAACAGAATTTCTGGTCCAGGTAGTATCAGGCATGCCAAGAAGAGAGGGGGCAGTTCCTACGTGGAGAATGGAAGTTCTGGACAGATTCCTTTTCTGACCCTGGGTGAGTTTTTGTATACAGTGTCAGGGCAGTTGAAGAAACACATTGTTTGAAACTGATACCTCCAAAGACATGCCTGCATTCTTGTGAAATAGGTCAGAGGAACATGTCATGATAAATTTGCCTCTGTGTTGTTAGCACATGTATGTCAACTTCACTGCTGTAAATTTTCAAACTCTTAGGGATTCTTTTTCAGTGTAGAATTTACTATAAAGTGTTGATGAAGGGAAAGCAAAACAACAAACTAGAGAGTAGAACTTCAATATTTTATATCTCGTGTTCTGGACATGAGTAGTAGATAGCCCTTTGGGCAGAGAGTAAGTGCTGTGTGTTTGGACCCCCTAGCGGCTTTTTGAGAACTGCAGGCTCCAATTTCCTTTCAAACTTTGGATGAGAATAACATTGAGAGCGTCTTGACGGATGTCATGATTTTTGGTATGTTTCTGTTTTGATTTGAGAATCAAAAGCACATACTGGTAACATTTTCACCTACAGTGCTACCGACTTGACTTTTTGGAAACAGCCTCTTATCTTGTTGCTGACCCAGGAAAATCAGACTAACCATTCTATATCAATACCAGTAGCCCAGACTCCATAGTAATAATAATGACTTCACTTGCAAGTATAGATGTCCAAGACTGGGATTAGAGTTAAACTACCTGTGAAATTGGGTGCAGAGTTGTGGGGGTTATGTTGGGAATTAGGAGAAATCCCAGCTATCTTTAGGCCTTACATGGCATTGATCGGGACACAAGTTAATCTGAGGAATCATCGATTTTTCCAGAATTCCCGCCAGTTCTGATCGCTATAAGGGTGATAAAAGCTGCGTTGCTATAGAGGTGTCCCAAAAAGAAAAAAAATCTTTGCACTTCAGAGGAGAAATCATTTTGACTGGCTATTTTTATAGATTTCATATGTCCCACTTTAATTTTACATTATATAGATTTGTACAGGAAATGGCATTTTGTTACTCATCTTAGTGTGATGTGTACATACCTGTAATATTGTTAATCAATCAGAAAATCACCTTGTCAATAACTTGTTTAGACACTATCGCTTTATCATTAGATCTTATCTTCTAGCACCATCTGCTCTTTACACCATTGAAAAGCAAGGGTTAGAACCTGATAGAAAATGAAATATTTGTATGTTTCTGGAATTTAATTCTCAAATCAACACGAGGTTTTGATTTGAGAAACTCCAGAGGTTCCTTTTCAGCCATGATGATGGTGCTTTAATCTCAAGCAGATGTTAAGGTGTTAAATGTACTTACTCCAATTTTGTACCTGCTTTTGTCCCTGGAGGGGACATAAGGCCATAACTTTAATGGTCTCTCAATGATAGCGTTCTACAAAAATACAATAATAGTCGATTCTACACTTTTACTGTATGGGTATTTAATCTATAGCCTTTTGTTAAAACTTTCACCCCATCTGTCCTGAAAATCTGAACTTCAGTACAGTAAATCATTACTCCCTTGGTTCTCATTGCTCTTCACAAGTTCCCAAATTGTTTCTTGTATCTCTAGTCAAACGGTCAACTGGAAGCTAGGTGGTCAGTAATACTTTTACTGACCGTTTGACTTCTAGATATGCTTTAGATGATCAGTTACATGCCAGCAGAGATATTTCTTGTCATAGTAATGAAAGATGGGCTGGTACGATAACTGAGGAAGCGTTTGATGTGGTTGGAATGCTGTCTTACACAGTGTTATATTTACATGTAGCTGTCTCTATAACTAGGTTTTAGGCCTAACAGATTCTAGACTTTTGGTGCCCAAGTTGTTACTATTTGAGAGAGACCAAAATTTCACATGTTATATGTTTTTTTCTATAACTTTAAACCTCTTGTTTACATTATGTTCAGGGTACTGTACAATATAGATGTGTGCAACATGATACTGGTGACAGAAATAAGTCAACTCTTGACACAATAAATCCCGATGACAGCACTGTCATGGATGTACTGTAAATGCCTTTAAGTTTGCAATGATCTAATTTCGTTTTAAAGAAAAAGTGGAGTGTTAACAACCATTTCAAGTTCGCAGAAGTGCCATGGTCACATCTACATGTAGTATAGTAATGAAAATACCAGTTTTCAATTTGTGTTGATGTGGCCACTGCAAAAATTAAAAGAAAACTTGTGCAATAATTTCAAGAATTATAGTTTACCAGGCTGCTGAGGCATTTCTGGATTTCTTTCTACAAATGTAACATTACATGTTCCATTTGATACATGTTGCTTCTTACCATACATCTATTGTAAAGGCACAATCATTAGAATTGAATGTGTATTATACTTGTTTCAGGAAGGTTTAGCTGCTTGTCTTATTATGAAGGTTGTACGCACACAGAACTTTGACATTGAACGTGACTCATTCGAGTGGATTGCAGGCATAGTCTGTAGCCGTGGTGACATGAAGAAATTTGTCGCAGAGGCACGTATATGGGAACAGGTCATTCAGAGTTCAATAGTAGCATTGTCACTTTTCCCTCCTAGTGAGACTGAATAATTTATATGTAACACTTTATTCAATAAAGTGCTCGATTAGGCAGTCACAGAGAAGCATTAGATTTAGAATTGCCCGATGATATTGATTTCAAAGCTTAATGTTGTGCATAACACATGTTGACATGATATATTGGAGATGTTGCAATATGATAGTGACTTCATACATGTGTATTTACCAAATATTGACAGGGACCAAGGAATGTTTTGGTAGTGCATTTAGATCCGGATGTCCTGTTCAAAACAGACCTTTGGTTCTAGCATATCAAACGCCTACTAAATGTACAATGTAATGTAGTTTTAATTTTAGACTTTTATAATGTAATGTAAGCTACATGAAGTCATAATGTCATCTAAGCTACATGAAAATTTTAAAATATTTGTTAATATTTTTTTAATATTTGTTGATGTTGTCTGATTCAGTTTCCAAACCAACATTCTTTTCATTCAAAAATTGCCACTTCCCTTATTGTTTGATTTATTGAATTCATATAGAGATATACATGATATCCAGCCTTAATAATAGTATATTAATATCCAGCTTTAATAGTTTTTCAATATGTACTTTTATGATGCAAGTTCATCAGTTTTAGTTTTTTCTAGATCTGTTACGTTGTACATGTAGCTTTACAACGGCATACAATACATGTTTCGACAGATGTCACTCAATGGTCGCCTTAACCACAGCTGTCACCTTACTTAGGTGATGAGCGGTGGATGGACAAGACGTGTCAACCCTTAAGTCCTGTAGGATTAAGACTGTCTTTTCTTATTATGGTAGAAACCCTGGTGTGGCAGTTTGGTATGTCAAAACTGATAAAGTGTTTCTGAGTCTGGGTCACAACTAGAGCTGATTATGTACAAATGTATACTTAGCCATATCAGGATCTGAAATGTGCTGTTTTGAATGTCCATGTTGTAAAATACATGTAAGTGAACAAACTACATGTATATATGGTGCAGAAGTGTAGAACTAGAAAGTCAAACTATTAACTTAAGTAATGTGCTAGCAGAATGCATACATGTATGTAGGTTTAGTATAGTATAAAATGTCTCTGTGCGCTTGTGGGTTTTAGGATTTTTAGGAAAGTTGACAGGAAAAGTATCATACAGTATGTAGATTTGCACGAGAAATTTCTTACCTAGCTTAAAACCTCTGCAAATGCTCCATTTTCTCCTTTTTGCAAAATAAAGTCACCACAAATATTTCTACTTTTACAGTATATTTGGATTGATAATGTCAAAATTTGTTTTAATGACTGTGATTATGGTTTGGAGATTGTTTCCTCAGCTGGCCCGCTGATATGTAATGTGCTTCATATAAACTTCAGTATTTACAGTTACTGTATACATTGTACATGTATACCTACAAGGGGAATCTACAACATATTATTGTTAGAAAATCTTTATCAGCATGTTTATTTCTGTTTTTATATGCAGTTTGATGTGGGTTTCGTCATGCAAGTGTTTTAAAGAAATAACCAAGTGCTTTGTATATCCAGTTTTAATTTTTTCACACTAGCAAGTTAGGTATTTACATGAACTGCCTATGCAAATTATAACTGAATATAGGTTCATGCAAATACCTGAATTTATTTGTAATATTTTACTAATTTGTAATTATTTAACTACAAAGTGCCTTCTTATAAATTATATTCTCTCTCATGTACTGCAGTTCTGGTCTAACATGATAGGGCACCAACAGCTACAGGGATTGGCATGTTAGGAAAAAATGATTAAACTCCATACTTGTGTGAATTTTGGACTAGTTGTTTTGTACAGCTTTTGGGTTTGTGTTGCATACCTGGATGTTAGGACAAGGACATTTTATTTCTTGATAAGAAGTCCAAATTTAGCTGAGCTATTCTTGCGTCTTGAACGAGGCTTAAAGTAGAAAGTGGCCAAACAGGGAAAGGAGGTCCCCTAATGAATATTCAAGACGCTTTAGGTGTTTCTATTTGCAAGGTGTCAAGTGAAGTACACACCCTCTTCTGAGGGTATGATAGGGCATTTGTAGTCAGAACTGTGATGATAATAAGGTTGATTAAAAGCATTAATTTGAACTCTAAACAAAACGAACTTTTTTGTTCTGAATTAGTATTCTTTCTGATTCAATGCAAGAACTTGTAGTCAAGAGATGGATTTCAGGAAAGTTTTTTTTTTTTACAATTCCACCCTCCGTAAGACCCCCATCCCACCCTTTCACCAAACAGGAAATGCAGGGGATCAGTCTGCCCATATCCCCTCGGGAATGACGTAGAAAGCCAAAGCCAGGTAACAACATGGTCCGCTCCTTTGATCTCTGACGTACTTGGGCTAACTCGAGACGACATTTTTGCCAAACAGTTCGTAAGTTTTTCAGAAGACAGAATTGATAACATTGTTGTAGTGTTACTAGCCCCTCCCTGTGTGTTGATTTTTGGGAGTATATAGAACAGCTTGGATGCCAGTTGGTTGACCCACAAGCAGCCCGGGCCTGTGTTTACACTTGTGGGGGTTGGTAGGTCGCCTCCCCTTTACAGCGGTGTTTGCCGATTTCCTCCAGCCCGGCTGCAGGTATGTGCTGAGAGCAACTCCGCCCGATTGTCCGCCACAAAGAGAAGGTAAACCCGCCCCTCGTTGAGCGCCGCTTGTCGTGTAGTGTTGACAGACGTCGCAGGTTTCTGTCCATTTTTTTTTTCAGGACGTTAGTGTGTGGAGCTTCTAACCCAGTATCACATTTCATGTCTTAGTACTAGGAGACCATCCCTTGAGCTTTAAGAGTGCAGTGACCCCCATAACTTGGAGAGGTGTAGTCCTCTCCAACTTAAGATTCACCCAGAGCTATACGATAGTTGTCCGACATCCGAAACCATGTTCTGTTCAAGATCGAGTCAGGAAATAGGCCATGTTGTGTTTATATGATACCTCTTGTGTGCTGAGGTATCTACACCTATATTGTAAAAAAAAATAGGCCACTATTTCTTCTCATTTAACTGCTAAACCTTCTAGTTCTACCGCCATTCTGAACCAAAGACTCAAGGGGAAATGTTGTTAAAGAAGTGAATTGAGACGTACAGGGCAGACATCCAATTTGCGGCAGCCCTAACCAAAGAAAAGACCCTTTGATTCTGCATGATGCAATTATCCCTGTATGGTGCACAGACAGTTTACCTTGGGCAGGGCCAAGGTTGTGTTCTTTTGACTTGCCACCGACAATGTTATAATAATCAAGATTCCCACCAAAAGGGCAACTTCTTTAGATAACAACGCACTAACTAGCCTGGCCGTAATTATTTTGGTGCGTGAACACAGTATTCTTTTGCATGTTTACATCCAGTAGCCGGCCATTTTGTGTAATTTGTTAGAAACGATTTCTAAACTGTTTTAGTTGTGTGAAGACTGGAAAGATTGAAACAACTTTCCGTTAATGGGATGTTCCCTGTTTAAAATTCTTCCCGGCTGAAGCAAAGAGAGCAGTGTTGTTTTGAAGCACGGCTGAATTTTAGCAATGTTGTCAATGTAAATATTGGGAGAGGGTTTGGTAGGGCCATGTTTGGGGAACTCTCCACCAGCCAAATGAGGATGATTACTTTCACTAGTAGGACTACAAGTAGCAGCTTGAAATCATAGTTGTTGTTTTTAAATTCCTGTCTTAATTACAATTTTCAATTTGAAAGATTCACACATACACTATTGTATCTTATAACATCTAGTAATACATTTGTATGTTGTAATGATGCAGTTTTTTTTTGTTGTTGTTCATGGAAATGTAGAGAGATTTTATCACTGGTCTACTGTTGCCTTGACTTTTCTCTTGGTCCACAACAGGTAAATCATATGGATGACATCCTCTGTAGACTGAAAATCTAATGTGAGAGTGTGAAAAAAAGCAAGATGGTCAAACTTTTTAACTAAAGACCGTAACTAAAGTCAAGAAATTCTCAAAGTGACAATAGTGTGACATTTTATTTTACTCAAGTAGAAATTATTGTAGTAAATGTACCATTAACTTTAAAACCATGTCATTCCTTTGATTATAATGAAATAACATTCGTCAGTATAATTCTAGCTGTAGATGTTGTAGTTTCTGTTTTTGACGACGCCTCGGGCTAAACGAAAAGTATGTGTATTAATCTTATGTTTTGTTACTAATATCAATTCAAAGATGTTCACAGGTTGTTGTACTTGTAGACATTGTTTTGTTATGTCATAACGATAACCTGTTTACTTAATATATATATGTTTTATTTACGTTTACAAAGTGCATGTTGCCGAGCAACTTAATCCCAGCATGCATTGCGAGTGATGCTCGCCACACTGACCTCAGCATGGCACATCATCGTGACCTTATGAAACCCCGTGTTGTTAATTGTGAGTATTTACTTGTACCACTGGTCACTTACAATCTGAGGATACACTGGGAATTTGGAAATTTTTGAGCTGCGTACTTCAACTTGTATTTGAAGCCAGCGTTAAACCAGCACATTTTCGTCAGTAATGCGGATAGTGTCGTCTTTGCATTAATTTTAGGGATTGGCTGAATTTCTCGTTGTCAAGCCCCATCCAAGATTGCTCTAGATTTTGAGGCAAAAAAAATGCTCAATGTGTTTTTGAAATACGGCTAAAATCTTATGGCAATCAGCAAAGTCAACTGAAGGATGTCGACAGAGTGACCACAGCTTAATTGAAGGTAGATTCCATTAAATTTTTGTATCTGTTAATGTTTTGTTATAACCTGTACCTAGTCCAGTGTGGCAATAAAAATGTGCAATAAAGGTCTTCATTCATGAAGCATTGCACATATTTCACGTGTCTGTTGTAGCCCAATATGAGTACAGTTATCTAGATAATATATCGATAAAACTAAGTACAGTACCTTAGATTTTCCAAATTGCCAATGTCTTTTCAGATTTCAAGTGACCAGTGAAATGTACATGTGTCTATTTTTTTGTTGTCCCTGTCACAGTAGTAGATAGAGTGGTGGTGTGTACTGGTAGTGCACTTTTTAGGGCTTCAACTTGAGTAGAGCTGTTAACATCTTTAGTATTCCCTCCTTTAATAAGGTTAATGATATGATGTGACCATGTCACTATATGAAAGGAAAATGAAAAACATAGCTGACTATCAGTCTTAAAAGTTTCTATTTTGGGTTTTCAAATATATTGGCTGGTTGTCACTCCCACCTTGTTTGCTAAAGAATGCTCTTTATCTATCCCTATCGTATTGCATAGAATAGCTAGATGTAGACTGCCTTATCATACCTACACCTTTGCTGCTTGTACATGTATATGCATTGTTTTCTGTGACTGTTTGCATTGAGCAAGCATATACTGTGCATGAAGCACTATTTTCGTCACTAGTTGTTCTTAATGATGAGCTTTTGACTCTTTTGCTTGAATTTTTCTGTTTTATGAAATATTGCCCTGCAAATTGCAATGTCAGTTGTATATTGCTGGAAGGTGTTTTCTTATTTTAGTGCCATGCAAATGTAGTATGTATGGGCGTTGGACGTCTGTTTGAATGGTAAAATTGGCATGTTACAACATTACATGAGGTGTTATTTTGTCAAATGCCCTAAATTCTAATATGGATTGTTTGTATACTTGTGATAACTAATATTATAATGTTACTTGCAGTTAGCCCTTTGGCAAGAATTTGCAATGAACTATGATAGCATTAAGCCATATCCTTTTGATTGTGAATCAACCAAATGGCATCATGATCTTACCACTGGTGTGTTACAGTGAGTTTGACTTATATCATCCCTGTTAGCCCACATTATGCTAACTTTTCACTTTCTTTGCCTTGATTTAGTATGTTTATAATAATAGTTTATTGCAAATTCTTGCCCAAGGGCTAATTGCAGTCAACATGAAAGTGTACAAACAAACAGTGTAGAACAGTATGGAATATGTCTACTCTAGCGAGTGTAAGGAGCCCTCTGGTAGAAATATGATGGTACCCAGCCAAGGCTATGTTTATGACATACTCAAAGTCAAGGCTTTTGCCAAAATTTCATTTTAAATTTGTAGTTGTATTCTAAGGATGTATCACTCAGAAAATAGAATGGTGTTTAAGAGAACAGGGAGGTAATTTTTTGCTTTTTTCTGGTACCACGTTTCAACAATAATTTTTCTTGTACTCTAGCCGTAAAGGGAAAGTCACTTTTTCTTGTAAGGATCATGTTTTTACCATCTGATTTTAGTAACAAGATTATAGTGCATCTATGTCCTACACCTACTTAGACAAATGATGTGGAAAAAGATCCCTCTCCTGTGCTGTTTAGGAGGTGTAATTGGGCAGGCATTTCTAATGAAATTTCACGGAGATTAGCACAGAAGAAAGTGTCAACATGGCCAGAAGAAGAAGCCTTTTGTGTGGGTGGTGTTTGCTTGGCTGCTCTTGAAGACAGGACTGTACCAATAGAGGATGAGGGATGGGGAGGGGAAGAAGTGAACAGAAAAAAGGTAGTGGGGGTCCAAGTGATAGTTTTACAATAACATTTTTGGGGTAAAAAACTGTAAAGAAAATGTCTTTCTTTACTTTCATACGCTATAGTATTGTAGATTGTTACCATTACGTTTCAGATTTTTTTACTAGCTTGACTTTTTGACGAGCTACAATTAAAAGGCTTTCAGGAAATGAAAAATTAAACATTGCTGTCACAGTAGTCAGAAAATCTGGAACTAAAGGCAACAAGAAAAACTCTCATTTTCTTCTTAATTTTAGGGTCTATTTCAATCATTCGCTTGCATCATTGAGTTGATGCGTGGCAGCTACAGACAGTTCGGTATTGGCCAAATTAAATTCCAAACTGGAACCTTTAGTCACAATCAGTAGTTTCAGTATTGAAAGGTTATATTGTTGGTTTACATTTTCCTAAGAATTCTATCAAACTTATGTAAAAATTAAACCCCTAACACATACTGCTATTTTCTGTTCCTATCGGATTGGTCAATCATGTGCTAATCGGGTGTTAATTAATTTGCCCACCTCCTAATTAGAGCTACTGTTTGTGCCACTTCCCTTTGTGGCTGGCTGTGAACAGAGGTGATAAATGCTTTTATGGACTGAAGTTGGCAGCCAATTTGGTGCCGAGTACCATCTATTGTGGTGAATGATAGCGTGATAATCTGTCCAATGCTGTAAGAGCCCTGGAAGATATCAATACATGTGTTTTGAATAGGGAAAATTCTTTATTGTAACGACATGTGAGCAAATTGATTTTCAACATGTATTTTGCAGTAGATATCATATAGCATGTTTTATTATTATATTTCCTCTGCTTCCAAAGAAGAAGTCAAATCAAAATCAGTCTGTTTAGAAATAACCAACAATTGTATTTGAGTATTTTCACAACAATGTTTATCACAGTTCATTGTCACTTGTATATCCTATGTTTATGCCATTTACTTGCAAGGAGGTTCCTTGGTACTTGCAATTAGCATCCAGGAATGAACTTGCAAAGTAAAACCATGCATTTTGGATACATTTGAAGCTGTTTTTATCATATTCAGCAGTGCAGATTGCCATTTTATGTGCGAAATATTTTCAGTGGTCTGCTAAGGTTTATGCAAGTGTGTCCCCCCAAACCGCTAATGCTATTTCAAAAGACAGGGAACGACAAGAGATTTAAAGTTTGTAGATGTATATGGAAGTGTGTACATCTCCCCAAAGCCATAGGCCATAAGAAGAAGCAGTTGTCAGTGCCAGTTCATCCTGTGTTATTGTTGGGTCTAGGGGGTGGATCACTGTTATTGTTATGTCTCTGTAGGTTTCCCTACAGGAATGACAGCTTCCATATGTAATTAGCATCATTGTTTTCTCTTTTATAAGTAACAGTATGTAAACTTTCATTTGAATCATTTCAAGAAAAGTTAGTGGAAAAATTGTAGCTATACACCATTCCCAACTAAGCTGTATACAATACTTCAAAAATCAAGTTGAAATTTTAGTACAATTAAAGCTATCAGCTTCTGAAGACATGCATCTCCTTAAAGAATCTAGAAGGAATCTGCTAAGTCTCAGTCTGTTGTCTAGCCCCTGTCTTGTCACAAGCTCCAATGGGTTGTGCTCTGACCCGGGTGTATATGTGTTGATAAGAAGTTGGACAGAAAACTTTTAAGGAAAAGCATCCCTTCCTTGTCTCTGTCGGTTGGTTTGATCCTTTCCAGGTTTAGTTTGGTGAAAACACTTAACCGTTGACCCTTGCAAGGGGTCATCAGTATATCTGCCCCACCTCCCTCACTAACAAAGGCAGACTTGTTCTGCTTTAGACTGTGTTATAGGAACTTTGACTCTCTTATCAAATGTGAAGAAGTTTTCAGTTTGCAAACACACAGTTATACATGCAGCTTGTACCAAAATTGTCATGTAAAAAGTAACCAATATACAAGAATGTATGTATATATCACCACCCAAAACTTTAACAAGGAAGATTTTGTTTCGTAGTATTTACTTTAACTTAAGCAGAAAGTCAAGCTTGTTTTTAAAACTTTTTCCACACAATTTCTTCCAAGGACCCTACAAAATCATGCTTGCAATGACTCTTATCACAGCGACCTAAATTTCCTCTGGATGATAAGTGGTTGTGAGGTTTTGCCAATTACTGTAAATATTTTATGATAAGGCTCTCATGCATTACTATTAGTACAATTATTAATAGATAATAGGTGTGCTTACCTTAATGTTGCTGTGTACCTGCCAGTGGTTGTTGAAGCCCCACTGGGTATAGTTTACCTCACTTGGGTAGCTGCCCAAGCAAAACAGAAGGGTTGTCTCAGCTATTGACAGAAATAAATGACTCCACGCCAGTGAATGTTCAGGTATTGAGTCATATGGATTTTCCCATCCGAACGGCGCTGGTAGAGCCGTACCGCGTCCACTGACGGCTTCTCGCACCAGCTAGGAGTTTATCAAACACGGAGAGCCGAACTTTCCGGAAAGGAGGGCCGGTAGAGCCAGCGGTTTCCTGTTTCCACCCTGCCCCATTGTTTGTAGTGGATTTTTCCTGGGGCCGGGTGGGACACGCAAACCCTCAGGAAGTCAGGGAGAAGTCTGGGTAAAAAGCTAGACATCGGAGGAATGACTCAGAACAACATCATGGCCATGGAGGTAGAAGCTGGCTTCCAACAATGTGTGGAGAACTTCGGTAGGTTTCTTGTCTTTTCAAGACATGTTTCAAGGAATTGTTCATGTTTGTCAGCAGGACTTAGATTGAGTGGGAAGAAGTGTTCGACTTTCAAAGTAGGAACAGAGGTCCTTTTCGTTAAAGTTTTGATTGAACATTTTTCTGACATAGTTGAGATTCCCCTTGTATGTATGTCTGACGGAGGTAGACATGCGTTCTACTCAGATGCCCCTTACGTGAAGTTTGAATGTGTGATGTAAAGTGTACCGTTGTGATCTTCAAAGCGTGTCCACCTGTCAAATATGACAGTTACATTCCCCAACCATTAGGAAAATGCACCTGGTATGTGTGTCCTTACAAAGGACCTCCCGCCACTTGTTGTTTTGCCTGGGACAAATTTGGTGGGCACACTGGGTTTAATCGGAGACAAATATTTCGGGGCACCCCATGGTGGTGTCTTCACTCTGTGGTCAAGGGAGCTTTGACTCCTCCAGCATTTTTGCAAACAAAGTGGGTGCCAAATCTGTGGCACGTTTGTCACGCAAGTCTGGGGCTCTATCTAGTGAACAGGGTGCATACATCGGATTGGGGTGGGAGGGATAACTACATTACGTGTATACATGTACCTATATCTGGTCAAACCCAAGCACTATCATATCCTCTCATTTCCCCTCATGTACATGGTAGACAATTTTTGACAGGGATTTGAGTTATGGGTGTTGTCAGTGTGGTTTTGTGGGTTTTATGTACAGCATTACTCAAGAGAAGTATATGCTGTAGGCTTGTGTTATGAGTGGAACATGGTGCTTGAGTTTGGTCTAAATTTACAAATTAAACTGTTGTATTATAGGCAGTTGTGTATCTTCTGTCCCAAAAATTCACTGTACTTTCTTCTACTTGCAGTCATGCATGTATTTTTCTACTTCAAGGAATGGGATACAATGTAAACGATTGTTTGAATGGGCAAGAACATGTATTGGTTCCGGTCTATTTCCATGACATATTGTTCTTTCCTATCTCTAACATAATTGGAATGTACCTGCTATCACTAGCTGGTATCTGTATACATAATACATAATACTTTTCCTATAAAAAAAAAAAAGATAGTAATGGTATGTCTTGTCTTCATATCAAGAAATAATAGTGCCACCTTTACTAAAGTTTTAGATACTTGAACTGACTTGAACAGGGTTAGAGGTTTGGTCAAATTTTTCAAAGAATTACTTTCCTTTGAAACAAAAGGTTTAATATTTTATACTCTTGACTAATGTGCTTGTGTATTTTCTTGCATACGTAATTGTCAGGTTAATATTGTGTTTGTGTGGTCTCTAAATCAGAGAAGTGACTGTTCCAACATGAATTGCAAGAATAGCAATTTATTGTGTAAGACAGTAGACAATATTTGATAGTTCAAGAATCAAGGACTACCATATATAGTAAGTCTTATTCTATACACCAATTTTGTACTTTGTGTAATAGTTGTTGCCATACATTGTACCATGTACAAATGTCGTGCAATAAAGTTCTTCTATATAGTGCTGTATCAAAGGGAGGGTCTGGGAGGGGGTTTCAACAAGTTAAATCTTCAGGCAAACTTTTTTTGTTGTGTGAGAATTCTGATTTCAAGAACTCTTGAATGATAATGTAGTGTGCTAAGTCGTAAAAATGAACATGCGCCCAAGGTAGCATTGAAATTTTCTTCACATTTTGAACCCTGTATCCCCTGAAAGACCCTCTGGCACAGGATTGCGAGGTTTTGGCTCGGATGTGTCACATGTGACGTAGCTCGCAGGTTAGAGAAAACAGGTTTCCTGTTGTTCTTATATGGTCAGGTCTGCACCAGGGGAAGACCTGGGTACTAACATGTCACAGCCAGAGAATTCCTCTCACAGGAAAGACATTTCAAGAATTTTCTCAACTTCCAACAATTACTCAACTTTCTCCTTCCTAGTTTTACTAGGATATAGTTTATGTCAAAAAAGTTCAAAGTACATTTAGTAGTATTACAGTGATGCATTCATAATCATAATGCCTTATGTTCATAACTTTATTTTCAGTGTCTGTCATACCTGTACAATGAGTTTCTTCTTACTAGCATAGTTTGAATCAAAAATTTCATACTTCTTCCATTTACAAGTAGCAGTATTACAGTTACATTACCTAATAATATGCACAGTAATTTACTGTATTTTCATATAGTCAAACTTCTATAACATGATACAGGTGGAATGTACTTGCTCTCTTAAGGATTAAAAAGTGAAAGTACTTAAGAGGGATTTAAGAAATGTAATGATACTTGTCGGGCAAGTTTCTTCATTTACTCTCATAAATCTTACTTATTGACAGGAAGAAAACTGTTACACTTTGTAGGTTTAAATCTATAACTACATGGTTACATAATTCATTCATTTATTTCAATTGATCAGGTTTATAGTGATAATATCTTTCATTAAAACATAGACTTTGAATGTCTATACTTCAATATTTGGTGGTGCCTTTTGATATAACGGGTTGGGGTTTTGTGCGCGTGAAAAACTTGCGCGTGAATACTTGCGCGTGAAAAATCTGCGCGTGAAAATATGCAAATTAGCTGATTCCCAAGGGATTCAAAACGTTTTTGCAGTTTCATACTTAAATGCTCAAACAAGATGGCACAAAATGGAATCAAGTATGGTATTGTTGCATTCTAGAGTACAGAGTCTTGATCTGAGTGCTTTTCAAGTGATTTTTAAATGTTAAGTTTCCACGCGCAAAAAAGTTTTAAATTTGCGCGTGAAACAATCTGCTTCAAAAAAGATGAAATTAAGCTTCTATAATGGAGAAAAGCCTCAAATTGTTACATCATACAATATAAAACATAGTATGTGTCATTTTTCCATGTATTTCTGTTAAATTTACTTGATTTTGAAATGTTCAAAATATGCAAATCAACCTATTCCAAGGGATCTAAAAATCAGGTTTTCTTTAAACCAAGTATTCAGGTAACAGATGGGAAATTATATATTAGGTTCACATTTTTATGCCTTGCTACACATTTTCTGACATATTTCAGGAACTTTATTTTTTCACGCGCAGATTTTTCACGCGCACGCGCAAATTCTCCACGCGCAGAAAACCCGTTCCCGATATAACAGCAGGCACACAAACGGTGGGTGCAGATATTGATTTCCAAGTAAAACGCTTCTGCAAAGGAAGACAGTTAGACTGCCAGCGCTCTGACATGATTCACTGTCCTTACAGAAAGGGTGCTGTAAACTGTAGGACACCTGTGTATTTTAGCTTCAGAAATTACATTGTGTATTTATGCCCTTTCCTGCGAAGAGTCCCCGAGGGGTCAGCCAGTGTTGATATGTCTTTTGTCAGAAGCGAGGTGAAACAGTAACAGAACACAATGATTAATGGAACCAAGAAAGACTATGAAAGAAGCCAACTGTTCGGTGTTGGGCACAGGTTATTTGTGTGGGCGGCCATGTTTGTGTGACCTTGACAAACAGGAAGGAGTTCATCCATGTTTTCATGCTGGATTTCAGAAGTATTTCCCAGTTATTTTTGGACAGACTTGAGGCCGAATTCCTGGCATAAGGTCAGATATAAAGCTGGGAATTCTTGTCATGTTCTGTCCGTGTGGGGGAATCCTTTAGTTGATGATGAACTGATTATTGGTAACCAGGCAACAAGGGATATACAGTGTCCCTGGTTTAGACAAGATGTGTCAGTTTTTGTGACAACAATTTCTTAATCTTATCAAGTCTATTAGGGTTGGTAGGGAAAAATAGGTGTGGCAAGTTGCAAACATAGATTTGGTGAAGAATTATTAGATACTGTTGGTATTTGAAGTTATCCAGGACTGGTAGCAGACTATTACGAAGCAGGGCATTTTAGCAGAACTTTGTAAGGAGATAGAATGCCCTCTTTCTACTGTCAGGTTATGGTGATTTGTGAGTGAGTGAGTGAGTGAGTGAGTGAGTGAGTGAGTGAGTGAGTGAGTGAGTGAGTGAATGAGTCAATGAATGAAAGCAATTTCATTGACAAGGTTGATCTACAAAATAGATTTTATCACTGTCAGAATCTGAATGCATTAGAACTTAGAAATAGCCTGTTCTGCATATTTCTCTACTTTCTCCATTTCCAAGCACTTAGTATTAAGTTAACTTTGTGTAAGTGTTGTTTTCCTCTTTGAAACTTTATGTCAAAAAATATACCATTGTCAAGTACAGTGTGGTGTTATGTTGCAATTTCTTGCTTGCAATGAGAGACAATCTAAATGTATATGATTATGTAACTATGTGATTATGATTAATAATAAGTTTCATTCCTTGGTTCTCAGATCAATTTAAATTTCAAAGAGAAAATTATGTTAACGATTGTTGCACATTTCTTTTTGTAGTTGTCATCTGAGCCATAGTCACCAATATACAGATATCTCACACACTGGTGAGGTATAGACTTGTTTATTTGGTGGCTGGGAACCAAGGAAAGCTTTGGGTGTGGTGCAAGTGGAACATTTCCGAGCTTCTAAATTTTAGGCAGATATACAATCATGGTAGACCTATGTTGTACCATCAGTTACATACAATGTATACAAAAGATAACCAGATCTCTAATTTGGTCAGAATCAAGTTGTAATGTTTGTTTTCAGCTTACAATTTAAGTTACATCAGACAAGGGTCTGAAGATCTTGGACTGTCTTCAAGACGCATCCCCTCCGACCCAGGACGGAAATTTGCGTGTTAAAACTGGCAAAAACTTTACTCCTTCCATCCCAAATTATCTGAACTTCATGACAGAAGACAGATGAAAAATTTTGGATAGCTTGAAATGACAAATTAAATGAAAGTTAACAACATGGGCTTCCAAACACTGAGTAGGCCTAACTTTGTAGAGCTGGACTTTACTTTAAAAAGTTTTAGATTGATGTATGTTTAGATGCCAGAGCTTGCTTTGAATATCTTGAATGTGATGCCAACCATAATACTGTAAATGTATTTAAGTTTGCGGGGATTTAATTTCGCGGTAGCGAGAAAAAGGACTTTTCGTGGTGGTTTGATGGATAAATGTTCGCGGTGGTTTTAAGTTTGCGGTGAAGCGGCCACCGCGAAGACCGCGAACATTAAACCACCGCGAAATTCTCTGCATTTACAGTAGTCTTGTTACCCATCTGATGACACGTGTGATCTCCCCACAGATGCACTGTTAGCTGACCTTGAGCAGACCATTCCAAAAAGGCCACCTTACCCCCGGGAAGGGCTCGACCACGACCCGGCGCCACCGGTACCACCCCCACCCGCACCAGGAGCGATCAACGGCACAGCTGATACCGGAGCCGACTTTCCACCGCCACCGTCCGAACAACAGGTATAGGTGGAATCCTCTCGACTTTCTCAGTAGAGTTTATATATGCAGCAAGAAACTCAGGGCTTGATGTGCCGTATTTTTTGCGATATGTGATAGTAGCAAAACTGCGTCATTGTAGCAAGTTGTTTTCTGCAATTTGAAAATCTTTTTGCCATGTTGTAGGTGTGTATTTCGAGCCTTGAAGATACATGTATTTCTGTTGTCTTCTGTGATAAGTCTTTTTTTTCAGCAATATAAATCCAAACCCCGTCCTATCTTCCCCTGTCTATGTACAAGCTGGATGCTTCACATTTTCTTGTCAAGATGTCACTGTGACTTGTCTTTTTGAAGAAACAAAAAACTTAGGTAACAAATTAACGAGTAGCAAGTATAGCCATCAACCCAGAGCATTGCTTGGTTACCAAGTTTAACACCAACAAATGCTCGCTCGAGTTGGTAATAGCTTCCCATGTGCTGTAACTGTTAGAAAAAGTTTTATTAAAAGTGGAAGTTTGGCTGTAATACCTAGGTTAACCACCAAGGGACCCAAAGTCTAATCATTTCTTTGATAGGAGATAAAAGACCTAACCATAGAACCAAATTTTATGACAAATTGAATACATCCATTATATAGCTTCTTGATACTGATAGCTAGCTATATACAACAACATATGAATGCTACCAAAACATAACTTTGGTAAAAGTAATTAATTTGTTGAATTGAAGTCTCAAAAGAAAAGTGACCTGTTGCATTAACCTCTAACATTTCCTTGCACTTGCCATTATAGAGACTCAGCAGAGATGTGCTAATATATTGTCTGACTGCTGTTTGACACTTAGTCTATTGAAAAACTTGGGCTGCCTTCCCAGAATAGTTCGGAAGAAAGGGGCCGTCTTGTGATTAATGTGCCCTCCTAACATCGCATGTCACTGATGTATGACTGTCCTCTCCGCCTCAATGCCAGACCCGCCAAGCTAGAAATTGAACACCAAATCCTCGCACCCTACTGGTACAAAAATCAATGCTTACTTCAGCACTTCTTCAGAAGAGAATTCACGCGGTCCCCTCTACGCTATCGACTCTAACGGCAGTACTGATGAGACAATTTGCCCCCGCAGCACTTCGATTAGCAGACAGGGGCAAACGCGGTCCCTTAATGACTGATTCGGTAGTAATAAGCAATTAATGTTAATGATATTGTGACAGAAGGCTGTGTTTGAGAGGGCTGGAGCATGTATAACAGCTTGACTCTTGTGGCGCCTGTGCTCACGGTAAATTGCTACTTATTAGACCAATCACCTCGTCGCCGGCAGTATCTCAAAGAACCCATGTATTAGATGTGAACTTGGGGGGTTTGACTGAGATTTGACTTTTACTGTTATTGGCCTTTTGGGTGGTTTATGAGATGTCTACAAATTCCAAGTTTCCTCGCTATGAATTATTAGAACAATCACCCCGTCGAAGGCAGTATCTCAAATAACCCATGTATTAGATGTGAACTTGGGGGCTTCACTGAGATTTGACTTTTACTGTTATTGGCCTTTTCGGTGGTTTATGAGATGGCTACAAATTCCAAGTTTCCTCGCTATGAATCATTGATGTTAAAAGACATATTCTGTCTGAACGAATAGCAGTCATCCATTCTGAGAGCAGTAGGGATAAAACCATATGGAATATTTCAGAGAAGAAGTTATGCATCTAACTGAACTCCTCCTCATATCTCAGTCTGACAATTATTAGATATCATAAGAAGTCTCTGTTACTGGTAGTTACATGCACAGTAATTCTGCCAATGTTAACTGCCACAAGTAAAAACTGTTTAACAGTAAAACTAGATAAGTTTGGGAATTAATCATTGCTAGCAGCCAGCCAGGGCAACTGACAGAAGATCTTGTTGCCAGACAAGTCATCAGCATTGTTGACAGTTACAGGCAATACTTCAGCATAAGTGTCAATGAATTGGGGTTTTCAAATGTTTAAACAGACCCATTCATTACCTGCATGTATGCAGGTATGGTTTTGATGCTGGTGGGAACTTTTCGGTAGCCGGGGATGTAGGGCGCTGTATCTCGTGAACGGATGGTGCGAGCACGACGATTTTTGGTACGTGGGTTGGGGGTGGTAGCCTAACACTCAGGTTTGATTTTGGGCCTCCTGGCGTTTGAACTTGACATTGCAGGTGGCATTTTTGGTGTTTTTGGGGCACTTTTGGCGCTGTGTGTCCGGAACGATACGCGCGATTGCGACGATTTTTGGTGCATGGGTGGGGGGTTGTTGCCTGTTGCCTAGGATTGACTTTGGGCTTTGTCGCGTTTGAACTTGACCCGGCAGGTCGAATTTTGTGTCCGGGAGGGGTGTTTCCGGAGTTATATCTTCTGAACGGCTGGTGTTGGCGCGATGATATTTGGCACATGTGTCGGCGGTGGCTGAATAATGCTCAATTTTGATTTTGGCGCCCTTGGTGCTTGAACTTGACATTTTAGGTTACCTTTTGTGCGGGCACGGGGCGTGCGCTGTATCTCCGGAACGCAAGGTGCCATTGTGTTGCCATTTGGTACGTGAGTTGTTTGTGGTGTCCTGGTAGTCAGGTTTGATTTTGGGCCTCCTAGTGCTTGAACTTGATACTGTATAGGTTGACCCTGTTTTAGTGTGGTTGGGGCATCCTCCCAATATCTGCTTGGTTTTAAAAACAGATTATGGTTGGGTGTAGAACCATCATCTGGCCTGGGCTACCTTCAATGTATCAGGTTACTTAGTGGCACTGACAGTTTGCCAGATGACGGGAGTGTGCCAGATTATATATCTGTTGGTCAGGTATAATTGGAGTTTGCTTATTACTCTTTGTGGTGTTTCTAGAGCTGTATAGTACTGAGTTTTAAGTTCCGGTACAAGTTCCTTTACCCTGTTGGCAATCATGGTTGAACTTGAACTTAAACAGAAGAAGATGCAATTTTCTAATGTGGAGGAGAACTGTATAGAGTGTGGGCATAAGAGAAAGGTATGTGTATGATTTGTCCTGTGTTTCTTTTTGTTTCTTTGGTAATGCCATTTCCATACTGTATACAGGTAATTTGTTGTTTTGGGCTAGTCATATTCGCTTGGTTTTTGGGCCTGCTTAATCTATGGTACAGGCAGGGTTAAGTGGTGGAGGCTTAGCTTTGTTCTGTTTTAAATTCAGTATCGTTTGTTGCATTTTGTCGCGGCAAATATATGATGAAATTCCCCTTCTAAGCAACTGCTCATTGGTTTGCGGGGATGTTTGCTGGGTGTTTGCTTTGACTACAACAGCTTCTGAACTTTTCAAAGCTTCCATTGCCAGCAGCTTGCCATCTATAAATGGGATTGACAAGGACATTTTTCATAGTAAATTATGCTGTTAAATTTGGCTTAGATACTACAGGAGATTTAGGTTTGGGTTGGATGGATTGAATGAAAATATCATACCACCCTGGGGACTAACTGTTGCTGCTGCATGGGGGCTACCACTATTCATGTTGTCTAATGTCTATGGAACTACAGATAAAAGTATCATTGGTCAAATTATGCGAGTAACATTCCGATGTCAAGTGAATAACACCCCAGAAATAAATCTTTAATGAATATCATTGGAAGAACACAAACCAAGGAGACTTAGCAGCTGCATTAGGTCAGTACATTGAAATAGGAAGATATTAGTATATCATGTGACAGAGTAACTACATGTGCATGGGCCATCTGAGACAAAAAAAGGTAGCGTCTCAATAACTTCAAAGTACTGTGGTTGGTTACATACTTAAGAAATCCAAAATAAGTAATGTTCATCCATGTCCAAACTTACAAATTCAGAAAATGGAATTTCAGAGTCAGACTTTTGCATGGTGCACAACCAACACGGTAAAAAGCTCATTTTTCCAACCACGTACCACAGACAAAAAGGCAAAAATACACAATAGGTCTACAGAAACCCAATACATTTCATGCAGGCCTGAGGTCTACGAACTCTTGTTTTTATTAAGTTTTTATTATAACTTTCTGCTTGCCTTGTGGATGTGTTCTACGGTGACGGTGACTTCTACCCCTTGTTTCCCTTACTAACTTGGTATACCATTTGTATTATACAAAGTAGATGTATAGAAATATATTTACTGCATCACTAGTGTTGTATCTCTTTGCACAAGTAGTAGTATCCTATATTTTCATGTGACATATGGCTTTTCTTGTTGTTGAACTGCTAATGATGATTTCTGTTTTCTCAAGATATGCTAGTCTTGTACTTGTAGACTTGGTTTGTGATCCTGACTTCTTTCATGTACTTGTAAGCCTTGTCACTTGCGTTATATTCATTAGAAAAAACAGGTTAGAAAAAACTTCAGGACAAAATTTAGCTGTCTTGTAATGGAAAAGACCGTGGTAGAGCCTCATTTATAACCTCCTTCGCAGCCTTCCACAAACTCTGGCTGTTATTGTTTGGACAGTGCAGACTCCCAATTTTCAATGTGTGGACCAGGTTTTTATGTTATGAAGGTCGTGTCAGTGCCTGTTAGAAGCGCTCGCCACTCCCCCAACAGTAAAGGTGGTATCTCACTGCACTTGAGGCATCCCTGTGGCACTGTGGGGTTTGTAGATGAAGCAACAAATGTCAGAGATAAAGAACAAATTTTCTTACATTTTGTGTAATTATCTGCTAAGTCATACTTTAATGTATTTTGCCATATCTAAATTATAAAGAAATTGGCGAAAATGGCAAAACAGTGCCGCAGTGAACGAACCCTGCAGTGCCCCGCCGGTGCCCCAAGTGCAGTGAGAGTCCACCTTAATCGCCAGCACTGTTGGCAGGCCACAAAGGAGGCTGGCTTATGGTCAATTCTACCATAACCTTAAAAATCACATGATGAAAAAGTTCCTGAAAAGAAAGAAACGTGGTTCGTGTGTGACAGTGGCTTCAGGTGCGCTACACTTGTAGATCTCTCACCTATAGATGGTGTGTGCAGCATATGACTTTGTTTTCACCTGGGTTTCCTCCCTCCCACAGTTAGCAGACTCCCTGCATGAAGGCCAGTTTGCACATGTTAGCCACTCGCATGCCTCCTCCCCACACAACCCAGGGCCTGCCTCCTCACCAGTGAGATCAGCTTCTTCTTTCTTTCTTTCTTTCAAACAGGGGCTGTATCTTTACCAATCCCATAAGGTCTCCTGATACTGTAAATGTGGAAATGTTTGCGGTGATTTAATTCTATGTTAGGGGGAAGTTTCTAAGTGTTCACAATGCCTGATGTTCACGGTAAGTAGGCAAGCGGAAGACGGCAATATTTTCCTGGTAAGTTCACCGCAAAGTTGCGAACGTAAAACCACTGCAAACATTTCCTCATTTACAGTATTTCCTAATACTGTAAATGCATTTAAGTTCAGGAGGATTTAATTTCGCGGTAGCGGGAAAAAGGACTTTTCGTGGTGGTTTTAATTTCGCGGTAACACCATAGACTGCAGTCTAATACCATAATAGAAAAATATTCGCGGTGGATTTAAGTTCGCGGTTAAGTGGTCGCCGCGAAAACCACGAACATTAATCCACCGCGAACATTTCTGCATTTACAGTAATAAAATTCCTGATACAGTATTTTGGAGTGGGATTGGTTTAGATACAACTTCTGTTTTTTTATCCTTATTCCTTTCTTTCTCTTTAATCAATTTGTCTATTCATCATTAAATTATACTTTCTTAGTTAACATCATTGAATAACGTGTAACAACAGTTAACTATGTTACTTTTAGAACATTGGATATTGAATATATGTAAGAGTAAGACTAGATTTTAATAGTCTGAATTGTTTTATGTAATTATTTTTCCCCCTCTAATTTGTGAATATCAGTCCCTGCAAAATCCTTGAGGAGAATCTTCGCAGAGATCCATGTTAAACAATATTATAAGATATATATACGGGATTCAGATAGCAACCAGCTTCAGTGTATCGCTCCATTGCATCTCTACCATCTAAAGTGCCTGACTGCCTCCACGATATTTGAAAAGGAAGCTCACACAAAGTGTATTGATTGAGGATTGGGTGATTGAAGTTGGACCGGTGCGGTATGATTGCCCAGAAGCAATGTTATCAGGGTGTAAATGAACCTTTAAGTACCAGCATCACACCTTTTCCACACCAGGTCAATATAGACCCACCAACAACTTATCAAACAGCCCACTGCACCTAGGCAATCTGGAGGGCCGTTTCTCAGGGCCGCATGCAAGGCAACGACCCATGGACAAATTTGCTTCGATATGAAAAAGAAAGGAGGACAAAAATGATTGCCCAGAATACCATTTTATGGTAGAGGCTTACGCTTTCATTTTTATTGCTGGGCTGATAAATCTTATGAAATGAAAGTTATGAAATCTTGGAAGACGTTTAGTAAATTGAGCTTGCTCAAGGTATGGAAATTGTAAAAAAAAAAAGACAGCCTTCAGTAATTTTCCCTTAGCATTAATTCTCATGAAATCCCCAAAAGGCAGCTAAAATGAGTGTGTCAAGAAGAGAGAAATAGTAAATCATATGAAATGAAATATGTGAAATCTTGGAAGACATGAGCAAATTGAGCTTGCTCAAGGTACAGAAACTGTGTGTGTGATCAGCATTCATACTCTGAAAATCCCCCAAAGGCATAAAAAATCAGTGTGTCAAGAAAAGCTTGACTTTTCCCATCTAGATCAATGATGACGTTTATGTCTCTCCCAGGGCCCTGTGTGCCAGAGTTACAACTTACAGCCCCGGGTATTTCAAACCATAGACAGTTAACTGTAAAAAAAAAAGCACAGCTAGAACAATGATAACTTTTACACGTACCTCTCTCCCAGGGCCCAGTGTAACAAAGTTATAATGTCCAGCCCCAGTTATTCAAACCAGAAACATTAACACATTAAAAAAAGCTCAGATGGCATGATGATGATTTTCCTGGTAAAACTGTTACCTCTGGCCTAGGGCCCTGTGTACCACAGTTATGACTTACAGCCCTGGCTATTTAAACCAGAAACATTTAATTGATAAAAGTACAGCCCATTAACCAGTAGTTAAAACCATTGTCTGATACTTTCCTAGGGCCCAGTGTACCAGAGTTATAACATATCATCAGTAGCCCTATTTCAAACCAGAAACATTAAAATGTAAAAAAAGCAGAGCCTGTTAACCAGTAGTTAAAACCATTGTCTGACACTTTCCCAGGACCCAGTGTACCAGAGTTATTTTTTATAACATATAGCCCTATTTCAAACCAGAAACATTAAAATGTAAAAAAGCACAGCCCGTTAACCAGTAGATAAAACCATTGTCTGACACTTTCCCAGGGCCAGAGTTATAAAGTGTGCCAGAGTTATAACGTCCAGCCCCAGTTATTCAAACCAGAAAACTCGGAGTCATTAAAAAAAAGCTCAGCTGGAATGATGATGATTTGACTGTTAAAACTGTTACATGTACCTCTCTCCCAGGGCCCTGTGTACCAGAGTTATAAGGATAACGTCCAGCCCCAGCTATTTCAAACCCTAAACAGTTAGCTGTAAAAAAAAAGCGTATCTAGAACAATGATGACCTTTACATGTACCTCTCTCCCAGGACCCAGTGTATCAGAGTTATAACGTCCAGCCCCAGCTCCAGTACCAACACGCCCCCCAGCAGTTCGCAGCCTCCAGTTATGCACCAAAGCCCTACCAGCCCAAGAAGATGAGCTCCTCCCTCAACAACAACCTCTCCGAACTGGACTCTCTCCTAGCCGACCTGAATGCAGCCCAGGGGTCAGGGGACCTCAACAGTTCAGGTAAGGCATTTCAAACATCTTTCTTACAAAAATTCTATGAGTATGGTGTTTGTTTTCTTTTATTCTATGGAAGAAATGCAGAGTGGAAGTTGTACGATGATTGAAAATTGAAAAACGTTAGAGAAAAATGGGCAGCAAGTTGCAAACAAGAAATACACAGCTACAGTGCCTACCTCCTAATCTCTTACATGTACCGTATATTCTCGAATAAAGTACGCACTTTTTTAACTTTTCAAAATTAAAAAGGTGCTACAAGTTGTTGCCAAAGTTGGGGTGCGTACTTTATTTGAGGTCACTGCACAGAGAAATGGTAAAAAAAGCCTAAAATAAAGCAAGGTGGAGCTACACTTCTAGTAATGTTTCAAAACATGCACATTGTTGTTGTCTTGTAGTTGTCTACACATGAAACAAAGAAATTGTCTAAACATGATTTACATAAGATTGGCATTTGCATACAATCCTTTTGAGTTAGTGACTTTGACTTGTACAACTGGTTTTTCCTGATTTCTTCTACCAGTTCTCAGTGATTTTTATAATTTGCAGTAGGCAATTCACAAGTTCATAGAGACAATGACAGTGTAAATGCAGGTTATTTCATGCAAAATAACCTGGGGAAAACATCATAAATTTGAATTTATCCAGTTAAAGGTCTGTTCAAAATTGGTGGAGAAGGGATGCGTACTTTATTTGAGTTTTTCCATTTTACCTTTCAGTTCCAAAGATCTGTCTAAGACTTGTCCAAAATCAGGGGTGCGTACTTTAATTGGGGTGCGTACTTTATTCGAGAATATACGGTAGATGCATCTTTTGTGAGGCTTTCTCACGGATTAGAGCACTGATCTTTTCTCAGCTAGTGCACATACACATTGTGAGGAAGCTTAGGCTTGGAGGCGAACTGTTAGTACTGACTTCCCACAAGTCCTTACATGTGAACTCGTTCTTGTTCAAAAAAGAAAACGACTTGTATACAAAGTCACGTATCTTCTCAACTTGAGTTAAGTGAGGACTTAGATGTTTCCTCAGTATTCGGTGTGAAGGCTATATTTAGTGCAGAAATGTAGGAAAACTCGAAACACGATGGTTCAAATTGCCTAGACGTTAGTCCGCATTTCCCATTTCTGCCATGCAGCTTGTAACTACAGCAGTCTGCTTCTCTGCTTTACGGTCTTCTCTTGTTCTGTGTCTCGCCCTTCCTTCCCTCTGGAAGACATCTATCGTAAGATAATCATTGCCTCCTCCTTATGCACTGCCACCTTCTTGGACCCAGCCTTTAAAGGGAGGGAAAGGCCGGCAGCGAAAGAAGGTACGGCTCTTTTGCGCGCCGTTATTCTTTCATAAGGCTTCTAGTTTTTCAGCGGTAGTTTCTATCTCTTTCTTTTCTTTCCTTTTTTACCCTGTCCCTTTCAAAACCTTACCTTTGGAACAAAAGAGCAAGTTATTTGAAACTCCAAAATTGTCCAGTTACTCATAGTCACCACACAGTTATTACAGTGAAACACGCAATCACATTATACAGGAGCAATGTCAAAGGTATGGGCCCTGTTATGCAAATCAACCCAAGTGTTTGGACATGTAGAAAGCATGGTCAAGAAAAGTACTTTTTAAAAGTACTCACCTTTGATCTTGAAACATGTATACTTCGAACCTTGATTCTCATTATTGCCATACTTCTACCAGGTTCAATTTACTGTTCTGCAATGGCTCATATTCACTGCAGTTCCTATGCCAGACATCTGCTTGGCTTGACTTACAAGTAACGTGTACAACCCTTATTCATCATGGTACACGTCTATTCTAAAATATAATGATCTGTTGGACCAGAGAATTGCAGATTTGAGACACATTTTGTTTGTTAGCTGTCACTTTGTACATGTATATTCATCTCTCCTCTTTTTATCTGTGAAACAGCCACAAGAGTCTTTATGTCATGTGCTTTCTCTTCTGAAAGTCACTGATGAGTGTCATTTCTAGGTATTAGTATAAGAACACATTACATTGATGTTTTGGGGAGCTTTTGACGTCTTCTATAAGGAAAGATGTGTACAACGCTAGACTTGTCATTCTATAATATATCGATATATCTTACTGTCAGTGACCCTTGTATAGACTTTGCTTTGTTTATGAATGTGATAACTTTGCACTTAATGTCATCTAGAAATTAAAGCCATGAATATTATTATGTTATTGTACATCTAGACCTGCATGGTTTTTTTTTTTTCACAAACAGCAAAGCAAGTATAAAGTTTACTCTAAATGTATCTGTGTATGTAATGATTTGGCACATACACTACCTGTCTTCCATACATGTATTTCTGATGTGTCGATCAATACATTATGCCAATGTGTATAATCTACACAATAGGTTTTGAACAGACTGTACTGATTATAGAAGAAATTGCTAAACATTACCTCCAACACTGTAATTACGATAGGGACTTACTCCTCTAAATTGTCGGTCAATCTTCGTCGATTTTGTTCACAGAATGACCCTTTCTATCTCCAGCAGTGATGTCAGGAAGACACCACTTTTGCAGGAGGGTGTCATAAGTACAAATGTATCAGAAAGTCTATGTCGCCCCCCGTCTCTGTTGAGTGTGGGTCGGTGAGCTGTAATGTGCAATGCCTACTTCACTCCTCGTGTGAAGAAATCCTGGGGCCGACATAGACTTTCTGATACTTATGACCCCCTCCTGCAAAAGTGGTGTCTTCCTGACGTCACTGCTGGAGTTAGAAAGGGTCATTCTGTGAACAAGGTCGACGGAGATTGATAAAAAATTTAGAGGGTAAGTCCTTATAGTTATTACAGTGTTGGAAGTAAAGTTTAGCAATTTCCTAGATATAATGTATTCTACCAACACAGATGAACTTTCATGCTAAGGCTGTACTGATGTTGTTTGTTCCTCTCCCCTTCAGCAGGGAGCTTACATGTGTCCACCTCCCCTCCCCACGACTCCCCAGCCAACAACAAGAAGATCCCTCCCCCCGTCAAGGCCAAGCCTAAGAAGGGCATCTCCGACATCAGGCCTGACGTAGACAGTCTGCTGGACGAGCTACAGAATGCAGTTCCCACTGGAGCAAAGTAAGTGTACAGTAAAAGAACGAAAATGTGTCATATTGTGTCAAATTGCAAAAGGCATTTGTAAAGTGGAACAAACCAGGTGCCAATTTTTTATATTTTTTTGATATTGATAAAACAATACACTTCGCAAATGGCACAAGATGGGTCAAAGCAGCAAACATTTGATCCTTTTATCTCAGAGTCTGCAAATCTTTTTGGTGACGCCCCAGGGGTGAGCCTAATATAATAGTGTGTGTCCGTTTGACAAGAATTCCCAAAATTTCGTACACGTGTGGAATTTTTCCCCGCATGCGTAGTAGTATCATTTGAGTATTCCTCAGGGAATTTGTTTTGATGAGGTTTTTATTGATTCTGTAACAACAGTACAATCCTTGACAAGGTCATCTTGTCTAATAACTGAGAATGTGACATTCTGGGCACAGCCTTTTTCTTGAGTTCATTTGGGCTTTATATGCATATGTGTCACATGTCAGTTTGACCACAAAGTACAATTTTCACAGATTTGTAAAGTTGCCGCAATAATCTAGCGCAATTTGGCACAGTCCAGTGAGATTATCCTCTTTATCCTTTGACAAGAGGTACATGTGGGAATAGTAGCTAGCATTAGCTAATAAAATAATGGCTGTCTTTGTCAAACTGTTTCAGTTCTCCTGGCCAGAGAGCGTCGCCATACAACGACCACCACGCACCCCAGCCACACCAGGCCGTGATTTCCCAGACTGCCCCGCAGCACGCCATGCCCTCCCCGGTCTCCTCGGGCGGCCAGTCGTCCCCGCGGCCCCGCACCGCGTCCTCCGCCACCAAGGAGCTGGACGACCTCATGGCCTCTCTGTCGGACTTCAGGATGCAGAGTACTCAAGTCACCCATGTACAGGTATAAACTACATGTAGCTTCTGTTTTAAGTCATACAATAAAAGTACATAAGAATGTTCAGACAGATCAAGTACAATAAGCTTGACGAGTTCGGTAGTTAGCACCATGTACATGGAGAGATGATGTAGAAGTACAGTTCAGTTCAGTTCAGTTCATGTACTTCTTCAATGATGTAGAAGTACACACTTTGTAAACTATTTAAAATTCAAAAGGTGCTACAAATGGGGGTGCGTAGTATTCCTTTATTTGAGTTTTTTGCAGGGAAGAATGGGAAAAGGACCTCAAATAGAGCAAGGTGATGAAACAGTTCTCAGAAGAATGTTTAACTACACATTGTTTTGGTATATAACGTTTCTACAGAGCTGTTGTCCAGACAAGTTCAAAATGTATTCAAGATCTATGGAGAAGGGAATACTTTATTTTTTGTTTCAGTGCCACAGATTTGTCTCAGACTTTGCATTTTAATTGCATACTTTAATAAAAAAATTATATACTACTAGTATAGTACAGTACTATTAGTAGTTAAAGGCTCAGGTACGTATAACACAGTGTTGTGCTTGTTTTGTGCACTTAAAGGTAGGCAAGTGTATCAGTAACCGAGGCAGGTACAAGAAACAAAAGGCAATTTTAGCATTCAGGAGAACATGGTCCGGAAGAATCTCATCTTGTTTTTTTCACCCAGCCTCAGCCCATGCCTGCCCCGCCCGCTGTGGTGGAGGATGCCTACGCCACGCCCAACAAGGCCAGGAGCCCCACCTCCCCCAGCCCCGCGGGGGAGCCCCTCCCCCGGGGCAGCCAGCTGGACACCATGCTGTCCAACCTGCAGTCTGACATGTCCAGACAGGGGGTGCAGACGGTACAGAAGGGCCAGTGTGCAGCCTGCAGCAAGCCTATTGTTGGCCAGGTGGGCTCTTTTACATGTCTTTGTGTCCTCCATTAAAAATGGAGGTATAGTTTTGGTTTCTGTATGTACGTTTATGTGTATTTCTCAGGATAGATTTTTATTATATTTGGTATGTGGGTTGGTGTTGTGGACACGAATGGTAAGGGCAAGTTTGGGCCCCCTGGTGGATAACCTTGGTACTGCATCTGATTGTTCTTCTTTTTTTAAATCTTCTGGCCTGAACATACTGTGGTCTTGATTTTTTGGTGACAGATAGCTTTTTATGTAAGAGAGGATTGGTAAGTTTCCACACCCACAACCCCATACCCAGCAGCTTGCCGTTACCTTTTTTTAACTTCTAAGTGCATCAAAAAGGATGTTCATTTAATTATACTTGATAAAACATAAGGTAATATTTGACAAAACATGTAAATGTGCCATTTTGCTTATTGCAAATTTTTTTCAAGTTTCCCAAAATTTCCAATGTCGGGCAACAAACTGTACGGAATTGGTACCTGTTTGCACCACTTTGCAAATGCCTGGCTCAATTTGGCACAGTCCAGAGAGATACATGTATCCTATAAGGAATACCTTGTATCATATGCACAGTTTGTGTACTAATCTCAGCACCTATTTTGTTCCCACAGATTGTAACTGCCCTGGGAAGGACATGGCATCCAGAACACTTCACCTGCAAGAACTGTAACGGGGAGTTGGGCACCAAGAACTTCTTCGAGAGAGATGGGACTCCCTTCTGCGAGGAGTGTTACCACAACCTGTTCTCCCCCAGATGTGGCTACTGTAATGGGCCCATCCTAGATGTAAGTGTCCTGGACTGTTCCGTTAGAAGAAGTTGTGTCTTAATGGCACACCCTTATTTTGACATTGGGCAGAAAGTTTTCTTGCTGTTTTGATAGCATGACTACTATACTGTACAGGTAGGGGTTGTTTGTTAGCTCTTATTTTTAACATAGTCGAGGCATCTCCTAGAACACGGGACCCCCATTTTGTGTCCCTTTCCAAAAGATGTGTTCAGCCCCAACCGAGATGTCCCAATCCAGGGTTTGACCCAGGGTTTCCTTAGTCACTCATTGGAGGCAAAAGGTTAACTGTGAGGCTGCTACCAGTTGAGCTACAGAGACATTCCTCCAACATGATGAGTGAAAATTGAACTTTCAGAATCAAGATTAATGCGAGAATCATAAACAAGTTTGAGAATCATGCCTCCCTTTTCTCTTTTCCTCCATAGAAATGCGTGACAGCGCTGGAGAACACCTGGCATCCCGAACATTTCTTCTGTAACCAGTGCGGCCGCCCCTTCGGACAGGAGGGCTTCCACGAGAAGGACGGGAAGGCGTACTGTTACGAGGACTACTTCGACATGTTCGCGCCCAAGTGCGGGGGCTGTAACAAGGCCATCGTGGATAACTACATCTCGGCTCTGAACGGCCACTGGCATCCAGGCTGCTTTGTGTGCAGGGTGAGCATTCTTACACCTTTTTTTACTGCCTTACCTTCCTCTTAGGTCCTCCTGTGCCGTAAGGCACATTTGGCAAGTTTCCATTGACACTAGGATTCCAGCCCACTCCCATGGGATCCCAGCTCTTTTCAGATCATCTCTAAATATTCTCCGCCATGGAGAACATTTAGAGAAACTATCAATTTCTTACTCTCTATTTCCTTGTCATCTTTTGTTTTGCTTGCGAGGCTTATCAAGTTATTTTGATGAAAGTTTTTAAAATTGTAAAACTGATGATAATCTCAAGAAAATCTCCATGTTATATAACAATATCAAAAAAGTTAAATGTGTGAATTTTTTTTGTTACAAGCCATTTAGAATACACATGTCTTCATGAATGAGTTATGATATGAAGTGTTTGAGAATCTGCTTCTTCAAAACTACCACTTGTAAAGTGTTGGCTTCGTTTTTCCTGTACTTTGGCTCAGGCCAAACCCAGTGTTTAGAAAAGTTGTGTACTAGCCACTTTTCTGTACGAAATTCCCAGACTAAAACATTTCAATTTTTTCTCTGGATCAGGAATGCCTGCAACCCTTCCATGGAGGCAGTTTCTTCGACCATGACGGACAGCCATACTGCGAAATCCACTACCACGCCAAGCGGGGCTCGCTCTGCTCGGGATGCCAGAAGCCGATCACCGGACGCTGTATCACCGCCATGTCCAAAAAGTTCCACCCCGAACACTTTGTCTGCGCCTTCTGCTTGAAACAGTTGAACAAAGGAACATTTAAAGAACAGAACGATAAACCATATTGTCATCCCTGCTTTGTAAAACTGTTCGGTTAGACTAATGTTGGACGGTACGACAGGGTGTTGTGAAAACGAAGATGGTTAGATAGTATCTACTGACTTAGAATATAGTCTGAAACAGTAACCAATCAGACTGCTGCTTATTGCAAATTGAGCCCTATGTAACCAGTGATTGGCTACTTAATATCCAATCAGCAAAGAGGAAACTTTGTTACTATCCAGCCAATGAGAGAGATTATTTTCAAACATGTATATTTTAGGTACAATTTTGCTTGATTCAAAGAATGGAATTCTGCTTGAAATCTAATTTTTGTTTAGGCCAACAATTACCATTGATTATGACTTTTTCAATCCAAATGTGGTATGAATTTTGACAGACATTGAATTTAGAATGATAAAAGGACATGTTTAGAAACATATAGAGAGGATTGAATAACAAAAAGAAAAAAAAGATACACACAAATTTTTATAAGGATGGGTTGAACCATGCAGTTCTAGTAGGGGGGTCACCACAAAAGATTGACAGGGTGTCTTTTTTCCTGTCTCTTTGTAATTATTAACTAAAGGTGAAGTAGTCTTGGAACAATCTAACTCTTCTTTAGGGGGGTGTGGTGACACTGGGGACTAGTCTCTGACTTGAGGACATATGCCTTCCAAATGTAAATGCTTTTTGTTTGGATAGTTCTGGAGTAGTCTTTGACAAAAATCTCTGTACTCCAAAAGAAGACCAGATCTTTATATTCCTATAAAGCTAGCTGATGCTGACCAATAATTTTGCAGTTGTTTCTGTAATAAACTGAAATGTAGTTTATGGTTTAAGTTGCACATGGGCATTATGATTTATTATGGGCAACATGTTAAAAGTTGAAGGAAACTGTCAATTCTTTGCATTTTGACAGGGTCCTTCGAATTTGACATATTACATGTATTACCCACCATGTATCACTCTGCACATGTGCATTTCAAACTGTGCGCTAGCTTATTGCAGGAAACCATTTACATTTGATTCACCTTTGAAGCTGCATTCTTGTCTCAACACACAAATTAACCTTATAGTAAGATATACCTGTATAACTGCCTGCTTTATAAGAGATATTACGGATAAGAATTAAAGAATGACTTCCTACATGTACTGTACCACAGAGTATTCAGAATAAAATTGAGACAAAAGATACCGTAGAGCCACTTTGACTTATTGAATGTTCATAGCATCTTATTCATTTATTCCTACAGTTATACTTTAGCCAATGTTTCATATATGTATGGCCACTACAATTTCTAAGATGAATGCTTCTTACGATACTGTACTTATCCACATATCAGGTCTATTATAATTGCTACAAACTGTATTACCGTAGTTGGCTGTCAGTAATTGTGTATTTATAAGCTTTGACCGTATGCTTCTTAATGAGAATCACGCAAGTATTACACCATATTTCTAAGTATAATGATAAATCTATAGGAGAAATGTGTAAAAGGTTGCATTATATATTATGTATGTATCATTTGGTTGCTTGGTTTGTTGGCTATTTATGTTGTATAAAAATCTTTTTCCCCCCAATATAGTTTATTGTGAATAATTCCAACTAAGTGTTGTAGGGTTATAGCATTTAGTTGCATGTTTGTTTGTGTCCATGTGTGTACGGCGAGTCAGGAGGTACAAAGGAACAGCCATATTAAGACCAGTTAGGCTATACCAATTTAATTTCTTCTTTCTTGGATTAAAAAGATAAAGTTAAAACTCTAAAAGCGACACTAAAACATTGACCTAAAAGATTGCACTATAGTACGCAAAGTTTCAGGGAAGGACTACGTCAAATACCAATAAGTATTCCTTCCAGCCAGTTTTCATTGTGGCTTTATATTCATTTTGTAATGTCTGATAATGACAACCTAGGAAAGAAATTTGTGTAGCCCTACTTTTGTCAAAGTAGCATCAGTGTTACGCTTTGTAGCTGAGGTATGATTGGGATAAGATTTTGCATACAGTTAGTCAACATAACACTATTTGTTAGCAAGGCATTAATTATCTCAATGTTATTCTAATGTGGTGATGTACATGCGTAAGAGATACAGTCGTGAGTGTATGAAACGTGATATCTTACAGTCATGTTGGACAACAGAAAGAACGTATTAGACACAGTACTGGAACTGGTATGCCACCATTTCCATATCTTCAGAATGACAAATTTTGTTGTTACTACATGGGTGTATTACTGACTTTTCCTTTGGCATGTTGTTTTGAATGGCTGTTTCAATCTTAACAAAAAG
>NC_049989.1:13190669-13198442 GCF_000003815.2 Branchiostoma floridae | reverse complement strand
TAGTTATTCGTCATCCAAAAGAACATGTATCTGCTAATGAAATTCTATGGATACTTGAGTAAGGGAAATTTCACTTTGTATTGTGTTTATGATGACATGAATTACATGTACTGTACGCCTGCGAGAATTCCGACTGTCGTATTCACTCGTTCAATTATCCTCCACTCCGATCAAATCCCTTTCATTAAATCCAGTTCTGTTACATTTTCAGACAATTTTGTTGGGCCTTTGATTCCATGTGCAACTATTAGTTAATTTCTAGTTTCAAGAAGCATTAGACCATCATCTTTGGGTCAGAACGATTCTCAAAATGGCTTTTTAAAACCTGTTACCTAAAGGTGGTACATTTTGTTTGTATCTCCCTGCACTTGGGGCACCGGTGCTGCACTGTGGGGTTCGTTCACTGCGGGACTATTGTGTTATTTTCACCACTTTTTTTTATAATTTAGATAATTGCATAATACGTAAAAGTATGACTAAGAAAACAACAAAATACACATAACGTAAGAGAATTTGTTCATCTCTGAAATTCGCTGAGTAATCTACGAACCCCACAGTGCCCCAAGTGCAGTGAGATACCATCTTAACCCTGTAAACAATATAAATATGGTGACAAAAGGCAACCACAGCAGCAAAAGGGTTAAAAGTCAGGGCATTGATCATGCTTGGATCAAATATACTGTAAGAAATGGAAACTGGTGGTTTTAAGTTTGTGGTCAAGGAGTCAAACAAAATTCAATAATTACTGTAACTTAGAAGTATCACTGATGATGTATGAAAATCCTGAACTGAAGGAACCAGGGTAAAAGGAGAAGAGGTTGTTGAAGCATGATATTCCTTACTGCACATTTAGCTCTAATTCACGAGACACAAAAGTAGATAGAATATTTAGAACCACTGGGATGTCATTTGGTTGGATTCGTACTTTTAATCAGCTGCTCACAAAAAAAAAATCGTAGAAACTACATCCATCAATAGTTTCTGTCAAGATAAACCTTCATGGGAATTAAAGAGTCTAAAAACATTTCAATTTCTCCACTCTGAGTCAATTGAACCATAACCTTTTGAACAAAAATTCGCTGATCTTTTAAGGACTAACTAAGGTGTCAGCCCTTCTCCATGTCTTCGCCCTATAACCATATTAACGCATCTTGATCACACGTAAGCCTTGAGAATTTCTTCAAGTTTGTGAAATGCAGGTTTCTCTTCTCCACAGTCAGCTAAGTCCCTGAAACACTTCACTCTCTCCTCTCTCGACATCTTCCCGCACGTGAGGAAACGGACGCAGTGTTCTACGAGCCTTTCGCACCTGTGGTGCACCGCGTACAAGTACAGTTTCAACACGCTTCCAGGTGATATGTACAACGTTTGCTGTAACATCACATCCGCCATACTGTCCTGCAGCGTTGGCAGAAGGTACTTATTAGCCACAGCCAAAATCTCCAGTCCTACTGGCTGTTCTGGCTGGCTAGTCTCTACACTATCCCCCTCCTTAATACAAATCGTTGTCATTGCAGTACAGTCATTATGCCTACATCCATGTATAAAGTGTACGAGATACAAAAACGCATCATGAGAAACGCCCGTGATGTTGACCTCGCTCTGGGCCGACTCGGAGTAATGCCCTTCCAACATGGCGGCAAAGACCGCGGATTTCTCCGCTATGACTCGTCTGCATCCCGAGACAGCAGACTTGTCTTCCAGTCTGAAAACGACGTCATGTCGGTCCGACAGTGTTTCATATCTACACTCAGGCGTACCTGTTTGTATGTGTACAGATTCCACTGCTTTGGTCACTTCACTTGTACTTCCCAACGTCTCAATGTCTGTGGTAGAGTCTTCCTTCAAGTCAGATCCTTCTGCCTCTATATCTGAGTTGTCTTGGTCCCTTTTGTCCCATCCTGACATTACCATGACAACACTGTCCACTGCGAGGGACAGCAGCTCATCTTTGCTGTTCTGAACAATGTCTACAAGACGCTGAAGTCCTCTCTCTTCAATCAGCATCTTTGTTCTCAGTGCTCTGCTCCTGAAAAGGTAGGGAAAAAAAATTCTGTGACTGAGAAAAAAAAAAACTTATATTGGTCGGGGTTTTGACCAATTGTGTGAAGTAAAAATCTCACAACTAAAAACACAGAAAGAATTCTGCACATCTGATAAACTGCTGCTTAACTGGAAATGCTTGGTAGCCAAACATCTAAATAGGAAGAATTCGCAATTCATCTTGTTACTGTAAATGCATTTAAGTTTGCGGGGATGTAATTTTGCAGTAGCTGGGAAAAGGACTTTTCGCGGGGGTTTTAATCTCACGGTAGCACCATGTCCTGTAGTCTCTTACTGCCATGAAAAAATGTTCGTGGTGGTTTTAAGTTTGCGGCGAAGCGGCCACAGCGAAAACCGCGAACATTAAACCACCGCAAAAGTTTCTGCATTTACAGCACTTTCCTGTTGGATACTTGTACAGATTTTATCGGTTTCTTCTTTTATTCAGGAACAGGAAAAAAGTTGTATCTTACATACCTGCAGAGATAGGGCAGTGCCAGAGCACACGCAGTCCTCTCCACATCTGTGACAGTGGATAGGAGATGCGTCAGGATCCCATTGCCGTATGACGACTCCGCCTGAACGCTCAGGTTCCTGAGTAGAGACAACCCGACACCGTACTGACTCTCCGATCTTCCGTCTCCAGTGCTATCCTCCGTCTTCTGTTTCCTTGGTGTACTGCACACAGAACTTGGCTCGTTCATATCTTGGTCTTCCTTGTCTTCAACAATCGTGTTGTCTTTACAAACTGTTTCTCCGCTGGTGTCCTCAGCTACCGTAACACTCTGATCACTATGATGTGTGTGGGTTGATGTTGCCATGAGTGTGTTGTGTATTTTATGCAGGGCGTGGGCTGTGATGAAGGCTTCGAAACAGTTGGGATTACAGGTGAGGCGGTTGAGGATGCGTGTGCAGCGGGGGTTTGGGTGCGGGGCCGAGTGAATGTAGTCTACCAGTCCATTCACACACTGTTTGGTAACCAGGCAACCGCTGGGATCTACCATCTGGGAGTACCTAGAGAGGAGGAGAAGGATGTTGTGCTCCATGTCTTTGGGCTCTTCCACTCTGATCACCAGGGGGGCACAGGATAGAGAGGACGGATTCATCATGTGGTCTGTTGTTAAGGGAATCAGTCCTACGGGGCTGCCTGGCACAACGTCCCCCGTTACGCTTTCAGTGGTTTCATCTCTTCTGAATTCCCGTGCAGGGGGGCTGCCGCTAGCCTGCGGACTTCTACTGCCTGGCTGAAGCCTGGGACCCGGGCTAGAGCTTGGGCGTCGCCGCTTCCTAGGAGGACTAGATGGGGAGTAATCGGAGCAAGCATCTGTTCTTATGGGGTGAAATGTTGTTGATTCTGGTCCGTCCTCTGACACAGACACGGGTGAGCAAGGAGGTTCTTGCATGCTGGTATCTACGGATGTTGACGGCTCTAACTGTGCTGCATCCTCAACACCTTCAGAGTTGCTCTCGCTCTCGTCTTCCTCTCTTTCCGGTAGTGTCTCATCTTCCTCTGTCCAGTGTATCTGGGGGCTGAAGACTCGCGGCGCGGGTTCCTCGTTCCCGTCGCTTGAGTCCGAGCAGGACACGGTACTGCTTGCCGGTGACCACTGCGGGCTGGCGCTTCCCGGACTGAGCTGCCCGAGCTCGGAGGAATACTCCGGCTGCTGCTGCAGCCACGTCTGCATGCTGACAAAACTGGAGGCCTTGTTAGACGGGGTTAACGGATCGGGGAATCGGTTAAACTCCGTCGGGAAGTCGCATGAGGCAGAAAACCAAGCCGAAGAGGGGGCAGACTTTCCGCTGTCTCTCAAATCTTCGTCTGTGGATGAGACGCTAACACTGTCCAGTAGTTTGGCCATTAACAGAGGAATAAGTCCCTCGCCCCGTAGCACCTCCAAGCTGGGCTCGTCATAGAAAAAGCACAGGAAAGTCCCCACAAGTCTCTCATGGACATCTTTACAAGACGGAGACTTCAACAGAGAAACTAGAAGTTCAAGTCCTTTGAGTTCTCTAACCCTGAGCCTGTTGATAGCCTCCCTGCAGCACAAACATAAAGCATTTACCAACGGTAAAACATTAGAGATGTCCTGACTAGCCTTTATCTCTCTTACGAAGACTTGTATCCCGCCTGCGTTTCCGATATCGGGCCTAATGCTGCCATGTGAGGTCAGGTTAACGAGCGAGAGAAGGGCTTCCTTTTTTATGACTGGTTTGACGTGCGAGGCCAGTTCGACTAGTGACGATATCCCCGTTCCCTCCGAGACCTGCCGCGCACACTCAAACGTGCAGTTCTTGGTCAGTTGGGTGACTGTCCGCACGGCTTGGGTAACAAGCGGGACGTCGTCTAGCTTGAGCAGTTCCACCACGGCCTGGAGACCCTCGCAGCGAATCACCTCGTCTCTGTGCTCCTCCGTATCCGCGAGGTTCCGGACGGCACGGACTACGCTCTGGCGGCACTCGCTACTTTCCGTGTTGTTGAGGACGTCGATGAGAGCAGGGACTCCCTTGAGACTGTGGATGACCTGCGCGTTGGTGACGTCGAGAGCAAGGTTGGCGATGGCTCGGGATGCACGGTTCAGCAGGCTGTCGGATTTTAACACTTTCAGAAGGTTCACTGCGAAAAGAAAAAAAAGTGAAATTATGTAAATCTGAAGGGCTGAAAAGACTTATCTCCAAGCAGATGTCACAAAATGTAGATCATAACGTTTTCTGACTGCCTGTTTTATTTCTGACAAAGATTCAGGTGGATTCTTAGATCGTTTGTCAGAAGACATTACGATCTTCCAACCTAACATCTCATCAATGATTAATCATTTCATGTTTTACGTTCATGTTTTTGTCGATGACGCTTTTAAAACCACTGGTGTTTCCAATACTATACTGTTACTATATAACGTTACAGTACATGTATGTGACTGTAGCCCTGCCGCATTACTGTAAATGCAGAAACATTCGCGATGGTTTAATGTTCACGGTTTTCGCGGTGGCCCCTTCACCGCGAACTTAAAACCACCGCAAACATTTTTCCATGGTAGTAAGAGAATGTAGTGCATGGTGCTACTGCAAACTTAAAACCACAGCGAACAGTCATTTTTCCCTGCTACCACGAAATTAAATGCATTTACAGTATTGTACTTTGAACTTTGACACTCCATTTTCTCCCTTCCACGAAATTAAATCTTTGCAAAGATAACTGCATTTCCAGTATGTTGTTCAGTTGCTTCTCATAATTTTCCCCTCAGACCATAAATGTAACCTAAAGAAGTTTGTCAAAGAAACGCTTAAAGCACAGAGCACCTGTCATTCATACTGATAACCTGGAAACCCCCGCAAAACGTGGTACAACCTAACTAAATGCATGTATTAAAATTTGCCAGTCTAAATAAGGACATGGCTACTAGACATATTTGGCATAGGAAGGTTCGATTCACAATATGGGGTGTTTAAAAAATATACACTTACCTAATGGTGACAGTCCTCTTGTTTTTCGTACCTTCAAATAAAGGAACACAATTTTAGTCATATGTAACATATGATTCACGTCGTATTTTACAATTTGAGGCATATAATTGCTTATTATATGAAGATATAGATACCTCACGCCTCGTCTCCCCCTCCATACAACAGTTGGCCAGGATGCTGAGAGCTACGTCAGCGATCTTCGGGTTAGGCCTTTGAATTTGCAAAATTAACGCCTGAATCCCTCCCAATTCACGGAATTTGGACACCCCGCCTTCCCTTTTTATACATTCCGTCCGAATCTTGACCAGAGAACTGTAGACAACGTTGTTTGTGCCTCTTTTTAGTTGCCAAATCGCTTGCGAAACGGGGTCATTTTCAACTGTCGCCATCTTGGATCTTCTGTGCACTCTTCGGGCTATTCCATTATAAAGTTTTAGGGATATTCTTTGGGACTACAGTATATTCAAGTCTACCTACTCCAAAAATGCATGCAGTAACGTTACCTGCAATGTACCGTTATTTTCAAGCCATCTAGTTTTACTTAGATAAATTGCAAGCGTATGGATTTCTTGTGTGAAACATGATTAAACCCACTAGACAGAATCTAATACCCCTCAAAAAAAGCTGCTTATGGTGTTCTTATCAAAAGCGCCACACAGTAAATACTTCATGTAATGCAGTAAAAGTTACAGTCAGCAAGCTATGATCAGCTATGGCAGCCGTGAAACTTTGTGAATGTGGATAGCCTGGTATCCAGCCGTAATATAGCTCCCGAGTCTCTTCAAGGATGGGGCAATAATTTACAGATATTGAAACGTCTTTCTGGCTGTCTATCAGGGCGAATTTATCTGGTTGCATCTCTACCGTGAGGATAGAAACAAATAGCATGCCCTTAATTTTGCATTCGATGTTCTGCGGATGTTTCTTTGCCACATGATTCGGATTCGTTCTGACACTGTTAAGACGTAAAATACATGTACATACATGTAAACGACACTCAAGTTTGTAAATATCCTCGATTCCTCGTCCGATTGTTTGCAAAAGTGGTTTCATAGAACTTAGTACTTTATTGCACGACAATTGTAACAGGTACAATGCAATATACATGGGAGTTGAACTATGGATAGTGGTGCGTACCTAAAGCCCGGACTTGGAATTGGACCTAAAAATGTTTAAGTCCAAGTCCAAAAGAAACCTAAATGTCCGGAGCCAAGTCCGGACTTGCAAAAAGCTATCTGTCACTTATGTTCCCTTTTATTGTTCTAAACCATCTAAAACCTTCCATAGACAGTGAAATTTGCACTGGTAAAAGACCAAAAACATGTCACATTGTACTCTGGCTGTATATAATTTGCGTGTATTTTTCACATTGCATTTCAATTCATGCTAACATGCAATTTTATATGCACCATCCCCCCTCCTCCTCCTCAAAAAAATTATAGTGCACATAATATGCAATGATGGACCTGAACTGCTGGACCTGAATCCGGACCTGAACCTGAATATGAGTTTAGGTACTCACCACTAACTATGGACATATGATTTTGAATCTGTGAGACACGTGGTTAATGGATTATGAATGCTTTTGTTTGCCGCATGTTAAGCGATGTGTGCTGCTTCAGCCTGCGTCGATTTATGTAGCGTTTAAACTTCTTTGTTGAACATTAAAAACACAATTGTCAGGGTACCACATCTCTTGGTGGTGTTTTTTTATTATATTTCAGCCATACCATAGGTATGGTGAAATATATTGTATTCGTAATGTTTCTTTCTCCTGTCAAATCTTCAGAACACGGTATCTCCGTTGTTCCTCAACCGAATGACTTGAAATTTGGCACAAGGGTAGAGTGGGCCAATACCCTCGGGCGTTTTTTTCATTTTTTCCATATCTGTCTCTTAAATGATTTTATTAAGGTTTTTTGGTCATCTTAAGACCAAAACTGTATATTTGGGCCCCCTGTACCCTGGTATTATAACCGAATGAGCTGAAATTTGGCACAGATGTGCCTTGATAAGTCCCCCATATAGATTCAATATCAGTTTTGGTGTACAGTACAACAAAATGCTTATTTTTGCGATTTTTTGACCAATTTTTGACCAAAAAAGGACACTTTTGGCCCCTGTACCCTGGTATTACAACCAAATGAGCTGAAATTTGACAGAGATGTGCCTTGATAATGCCCCCATATAAATTTAAGAACACTTTTGGTGTACAGTACAACAAAATGCTTATTTTTGCGATTTTTTGACCAATTTTTGACCAAAAAA
>NC_049989.1:13189077-13190569 GCF_000003815.2 Branchiostoma floridae | reverse complement strand
CACTTTTGGTGTACAGTGCAACACAATGCTTATTTTTGCGATTTTTGGCCAATTTTTGACCAAAAAAGGACACTTTTGGCTCCTGTACCCTGGTATTACAATTAAATGACCTGAAATTTGGTATAGATAGGCATTAGATACTTGGTAACAAGATTCAAGTAAAATTTTTGACATAAACAACTTTAAAATGATTAATTTTGGCACTTTTCTGAGGGGAAATTTGTTTTCTTTTGGCCTCCTGACGTGACCTTCCGTGACCCCGCACAGAGCCACACCTGTGCGCGTCAGCCGGAGAGTTAATTGAATCAAAGACCTAGCCAATCAGCGAAGAGGAGGCCAAAGGCTAATTAATATTCATAAGCGGGGCCTCATGATCCCGTATATAGCAGTGTTCCCGCCAGGGGGAGCAAAGCCCGCCTAAGGCTCTCGCATTTTAGACTATTCAGAAGGCTTTATATTGTATCAGTTCTTAGGGGCATATCTATGATAATCGCAGCAGTCACTTAACTTCTCTTCAGGAGTTTAGCGTAACACTGTTTCAGGTCAAACCGTCAAAGGCAACTAAAAACAAACTTATAACTTGTTATCCGAAGTTGAAACGCTAGCGATGGTATTTTCGCTGCGCTGTTAGCTCCGTGCGACTGTTGTTGACGGTCTTATAACGGTATATTTTGCACCCCTGTACCCTGGTATGAGTAACATTTGGTATAGATAGGCATAATATAGTTGGTAAAATGATCCAAGTAAAATTTTTGGCATAAAGTACTGTAAAAGGCTTAATTACAGCACTTTTTTTAGGGGAAATTGGTTTTCTTTCGTTCTCCATGCCGTGACCTTTCGGACGTTCACCCCACAGAGCCGACATCTGCACCTGCGTCTAGCCGGCAGGAAGAGTTAATTCAATTAATGGTTCAGCCAATCAGCGAAGAGGAAAGCGAAGGCTAATTAATATTCATAAGCGGGACCACACAATACGTTAACTTGAAGACTCAGGCCGTACAGACTTCTCGCCAGGATTTTTTCAAAGCGTCGGACAGGGGTCCGGGGGCCGCCGAATGTCCCTGGCGGGGTCCAGGGGCAGGGCCACTGTGGGGGGGACCCAGGTGGGCGAAGCCCCCCCGGAAGCTCTTGCATTTTAGGCTATTGAGAAGGCTTCTTTTATCAGTTTTTTTAGGGCCATATCTACGATAATCGTAGCAGTCACTTACTTCTCTTCAGCAGTTTGACTTTAAAATATTTCGGGTCAAAGCTTCAAAGACAACTAAAACCTCATAAACAACAAACTTTACTTAGCTCAACAGTATACAAAAATATTGTACGGGTTGCCATCCTTAGTTGAAGCGCTTATTTATAGCGCTAGTATCTTCGCTGCGCCGTTAGCCGCCGTGCGACTTTTGTTGACGGTCTGATATCCCTACGTCGCCGCCTCGCTGATATTCCCACGGACATGTTTCCAAAAAAATACCCAGCAAAAAACGCTGTTCTGCGTCAA
>NC_049989.1:13167864-13187537 GCF_000003815.2 Branchiostoma floridae | reverse complement strand
AATAGAGATCGACAGCTTTTAAGTGAAGGTACATGTTATGTCTCTGCAGCTATTACTTAATTCACCCAGATGCATGGATTAATGTATTACTTTTGTCTGTGAGTTTGTTTGCTTCTTTCTCTCCCCCACCTGCCTCTCTGCCTCATGATATCGATACGTCATCCCTCTCTCTCTCTCCTACACTTTCTATCTCCCTCTATCTCTGCTTATAGTGGCTATACATCCCCTCTCTCATCTTTTCCCTCTCTCTTTCTCTCTCTCCAACTGTTTCCGAAGTGCAGTGCAGTTCTGTGTGTTCTACTAGGAGGCGTTTAGCGTCTGACCGTGGGGTGATCGAAGCTTGCCATCTCTGATCTATTGTTTCTTCAGACATTGTTATGATATCGGCAACATGTACAACGTCTGCCCCCTGGGGTGTGATATGACATAGCACACCAGTCATAACACCGAGGTCTTATTTCAAACATACAGTATATCTGTCGAACTTGACCTGATCTTTTTGCTCTGCTGACCTTTCTTACATATTGTGCTTCACGTCACCTGTTAGGGGATGTCAAGACTTATTTTTGTGCTATATTAAGGTTTTGATAGACAACATAAAACCAAAGTGACCTACACTTGAGGTCTGTGTTGTGTTGGTAGAGTAGCTTACGGTACTGCATACTTCGGTCAGTGTTGTGTGGTTGCCATCGAAGAGTCAGAATGCCTAGTAGTAGGTTACGTTACGTAACGAATTTGGAGTTTTTTTTTTTACATGATACTCTTTCGAAAGGTCATACTTCTACCTGTACGTGGTTTCAGTCTATTCTACGATTTGTTGTATTGAAATAGATGTTCTAAACCCGTGTTTGTAAAACTCTCAGCATTGGATGCCAAGCCCCCTCCCCTCCCTTTCTCTTTCATCGCTAGTTTCCCTTCTCCTCTCTCAACGGCAAAAATATATTTACGGAACTGTTTGTATCTCTTGCATATTCATGTCGTACGATGTCCCTTCGCTCGGCAAATAAAGCTAAGGAAATCGGTGAAATGTTGTGACTGACCTGGATTTAGTTACGGGGAGGGCACTGGAGGTGATTGAACAGACTGCGACACAGCAGAGGCGGGTCAGAGCCTGTAAACCCGATATGCTGTGCCAACAAAATATTACTAATTTTAGCTTCAGGATCCTGGGCTCGAGAGTGATCACGTGACCCGTGGAGCATCGTCGAAAATGGTCGAAGTGGCCGACACTGTCACATCAATACAGATGAATACATGATTACATAAGAGTAAGTTTGATACCAATGGACTTTTTGTAATTCGTATTTTATAGGCTTTTCGGTCAAGTATGATGATCCTATACAAGTCGGCCAAAGTTGAAATACATTTATCGAGATTTACCCCCATTTTGACATACCAGGTAATAGGGGTGGGTACCGGTACACCGGTTTTTCGTATTGGACCGGTCCAGAAAAACCGGACCTGAAAAAATTCGGTAGACCAGATGTTGGACCTATTGGAAAATGAACAGATTATATGATCAGGCTCTCATAGGTGTGAGGGCTCTTTGACACTCGAGACGTGTCTCTCCTCAAACACAGGACCTTCGTTTAACGTCCTTTCCGATGGGCGTTCCTAACCATAGCTAGGTAACCTGAGTGAAGTGACGTTTTGTAAATTTCCTCTCTCAAAGGTGTAATGTGGGCATCGGGCATGACACGAGATAGCAAAACCGGAAGTTGCGCTGCAGTACCAAAGCAAGGGAAGCCGCTAGGAAGCCCAAAATCTAATCATTTCTATCTTTCATCACATCCTACCAATACCATCCTCCTAACGCCCGGTCCCCAATGGCATACACAAGGCGTTTTGACACGACTGTGGTCCCTCTGCATATAGGAGAATGACCAATACAACAAGTATGAAACAAATCTACTAGTACCCAGTTATTATCTTGTTGACAGACACACACGCACACAAACAAACGCTAGCAAAAATATAACATCCATGAAAATATTCATGTAACAGGTAACGAAACTGATAGCCTAGTGTGTTTCAGGATCAGCCCTGCGGAGCTAATCTCCAAGCAGACCCTACAATGGCATAAGATAGTACCAAAATGGCCAAGGAGTGTAGTCAGCCAAAATGTGTCCATTTGCCTTGTGGCGAAACACACTCCTAAGCCGGCAGTCCTCTGCCAGCTTTTAATGCTATCTTATGCTACCGTAGGTCCTGCTTGGAGATTACTGCGGATTGACAACAAGGCCTGGTTGTTGACCGTGACGATACCCCAGTGTGAAGACGTGACTGTGCGGGGCAGCCGTCATTTGCAGTGTCGTAACCTTGGTCGGCAGATATGCCAAGTATGACCACAACATTGACTCACAGATCACAACAACAAGTGCAGGCGATGTGCATTGGTATAGAGGGTAGGGAGGAGGATGCCTGGCGAAAATAAGTAAAGTAAAGTCGATCTGAGGCCGAAGAAGTAGTACTAGTTTTTGTCAGCCAGGCCTCCCAACGGTATCAAAGTAAAAGTAACTTCTTCCCTACAAAGTTTACCTAAAGGTGGGTTCACACGTGGGTATATATTCAAGACCGTATGAGGTCCGCATGGAAGTCTTAGCCCCTACCAGGTAAAATAATAGAAATTGGACAATTATAGACGGATAACATGTCAGCTGAGTTCGCTGGTAGCGAACCATACTCATCGTACAGTTAAGACTAGTAACTCCTCTGGTATGTTATGGTATGAGGAATTTCTACTATTTTTCTAGCGTCCTGTGAAGCCTGGAAGAGGCTAAGAACTTCATACAGAACTCATACGGACCGAACATATACGCACGTGTGACGCAAAAGAAAACTACGCAACTCATAAGGGACCATAAGGACCTGAATATTATAGACGAGCGAACGGGCCCTAAGGTGTTCTCCACCTAGTATTTACTTACGGCCGCCACACCCATTTCAGATGTGACAACACGGCCCAGCGTGTTGTCCACCCAGTAGGGCGTTGCCGGGGTGTTTTTGGTCATGTTTGATGTTTGGGCATGACCGTCTGTTTTTGTAAGACACCTGAGGGGGTCCTGGGCAACCTGATGGGGTCTTCAAGGACATAACAATGCGATATGTCTGGCCACCTGAAATAACCGGTACCCCCCTAGCTCGGTGCTTGTCGTATATTACTCTTAATTTCTAATTTCATATATTGACGGTTCAGTGTCTTCCATCTTTTTTGATTGTGTACGTAAAACTCGGAGGAGGATTTTTGTACCAGTTGTTTTGCAGTTTTTTTAGTTGCCCCTTTAAATGTGCCCGTTAAGTATTTTGCCAGTCGCCCATGTAGTTGTGTCAACCTGCCTTGTTATTCCGCCACCCTTCAGGGAAGGATGGTAAACAACTTAAGAACACAGACCTGAGTCTTGTGTAAAACAACGGCTCTTTCTTACAGGTAATGTTATATATAAGGCCTTAAGGCTTAGCGAAGAACGGAAATTCGTGTTGACGTTTCAAATTTACTTGAGCTCAATTCAAATTTTAAAACCCTACGCACCTGTCTTTCGAATAGAATACAAGAGCAAAGAAAAACAACAACAAAAATTCTTGTTGATTTTTCACAGACTACTCGATTCCAATTTTAAATTTTACCTGCATTAATTTAATAGAGATCCAAATTAAGTATGTAGAGTAACAACGACAACAACAAAAAACAAAACAAAAAACATGTGAAGTTCGGATGCGTGTTTGGCTGCAGTCGTCCTAACAAGTAAGGAAGTTTTTTGTTTTATTTCTAAATCTCGGAAACTAACGTTACAAACACTTTTCATCCACAGATTTCCAGTGATTTCAGCTGCAGGCTCTGTCTCTCGGAACCCGCATTCTCACCTGAATTAATCATTGCATTACACGGCCTAAAGAGCTCATAATACCAGCACCGCAGCCTAATGTGTCCTTGTTGCCCCGAGAAGTAAATAAACAATGTGTCGTCACGTCCGCCACTGTGAATGAATAGGCACATTCACTGGGTGCGAGATTACAAGTCGTTAGTCAGACAAAAGCAGTACACCTGTAGGGCCTTGTAGCCTTGCTACCGGCCACACAAGGTATGCGTACCCATGCGTATACCTGGTACAACCTCAGAAACTTCAACAGCACAGTCAGCCAGTGCGCTCGAAAAAAAAGTCCTAGTAGATCTAACGTTGCCATGAAATGCCCAATGCTATACATTTACTTTTCACAAACAGAATGAAGGTTTGACTATCGACGATATATAGGTTTATCCGAGATCAAGGAAGTTAAACTAAATACCGATAACGTAAGAAATAGCTACGGTTGAAATGTCATCGTTAAAAAAACACCTCGATATCTAGAGGTGGAGCTGAGTTCAGTGTGAATGGTAGGCGTTTCCAATCAACAATGTAAATTTGTTCATCAAACACATTCGTAAGGGCGTGCAAACATTACTACAATACTGTTTGGACAAACAGTCAACCGGCGTTCCAAAAATACCAGCACTAACGTTTTAATTACGTCCGACCGTTGTTAATACGTCAATCAGTCAGTTAACATATAAAATTTTCCTGATCATGCACTAGATTTGAAGAAAGTAAGATCACAAATTCAAATAGGAAACTGCCGCAGTTTTCAATAGAAAATGCTAGCCCAATACCATTTTCATTGACCCCTTAAAAACTATAACGTTATGAAGCTGATATTAAATGCTCATCACAACTGTACAGACCAATATCTTTATCATCACATCGAAATGACATCACGCATTTGCCGCATTGTACGTCATATCGTCCGATTGTCAGACTCCGGGAGTGGAGATTCCGGCGGCGATGACATCATAACAAAAATATTAATCTCGTTAGCCAAACCACCAATCACAGGCATACATTACCTGTCCCATGGGTTTGGGGTTCTATTTTTTATCATGGTCTCTGGTCCGTTAACAATACCCATAATGTTATGCACGAGCAGCAGGTGCACTTGTGTCCACACAGACTAGGTATTCATTTTTTCAACGGTGTCGACTTCGAGACAGAACTCTGACTGTACCAACACAAAAGCGGAGTATGAATGCAAACGATAATACATGCCAAACTGTGTGTCCTCGCCACGTTATATACCATAAATTGTGATCTATGAGACCTTTTACATGACACGAGGAACCTATATTGCAGTTCCCTCCTAGTCGTACGATCGGAGTCGCCCTATGGGAGCACGGGGAGCCTTATATGGACTGATGAGACGGTTACATATACATATTCAGAGCACCGAATCACATCCACTTGAAAAGGATGGGTTAATCTATGGCTTCCTATTCCCCAGTGACACTTTCACCTCAGGTTTTTTTCTGCAACTCCCATGTGCAGTCTAGTGAATGGGTTTTGATATGGTGAAATACTTTCCTGTGGGAAATAGCCCCTCTGTATACATTACACCGTGACAGGTGCATTTCCAGACTATATTAGAGTTTAGGTATGTGTGTGTCACGGTGTATGCCATTTAGCAGCATTGTTCAGTAGCTAGTAACGGCCTTCAGGAGCCCTTCTATAAAATTCGAATTAAATCTGCTGATGTTTTAAAAGATATTATGATTACGTATGATTGAATCCAATACATATTTCATACCCTACCTATGCATATGTTTACTGAGTTTGGGCACGGAGAAAAGTAATATAACGTTAACGTTGTACGAAAAATGATAGTCAAGTCAGTGCGCCGAGAAACTAGGCGCACAAATTATGTAACGATAAAATGCACGAACATTTTCACACATACACCCTTCTAGAATAGACTTCCCTGATCTAATAGCCCAATTTGCCCCTGCCATGTTTCCATCGTAGCCAACGCCCAGGAAATTCTAATTTGGACCTCCGAAGAGGCCTGATGACGAGACTACCCACCCGGGAAGTGAGTGTTACCCGCCACGTAATGACGTCACTCGCGCATATGGGGTGATGCCAGCCAACCAATCAGCGCGCGGCGCTACCCGGTAAATAAATTCAAAACCTGGAGGTTGCCAGGCCCGGAATTGAAGGTGTTTCCTCCACATGTCATCCATTCAAACAACCAGAAAGTCGTCTACGGACAGGTGTTGAAAATAAGGAGCACCAATTCTGACTGATAACTGCGAACAGTGAAGTCGTGTCTTTATCTCAACTTTGTAACCAGCCAAGTTTAAGGTTAGTGTGACATTATTTTATGGAAAAACTTTGTCATTGTAAAATACAGTGTACGAGTGTGAGATTCTGTTCTATGTAGCATTCCATTGGAATTTGTACACAAGGTTTGTTTACAATTTTTCTACACAAAATGCCATAATTTTCCACCACATCATCACCTCTTCACATCCTTCTTATACTTTACGCTTTGCCGTGAATAACTATTTTTGTGAAATTTTTTTTTATTATTTTACACGAAATAAATTTCCCAAATTTTTAGTATTTCATTCCTTTCTAGTCTGAAATGTAGAAAAATCCGACCATCCCCCTTTTCCAGACAATAATATATTCTGTCTAAGGTCGCTTATTATTAATGAGGAAAGCCCAGCGGGTATGATTTGGTATGTCGGATGATGCCGAGACAACCAATGAGTGCCCAGCATTGGCTTGTAAGCCGGGCAGTGAGAAGGCGTGTCGACCAGTTGTCAATACAAAATCGGACGAGAGATCCCCAATTTCAGTTCTCCAGCCATAGCAGAAGCACATCTTTGTAGAATTATCGTCTGAAAAGGGATTTCCCCCACTGAACAATTTTCCAGCGGTAGAAATTCAAGGTAGGTTTTGATTTTTTTTCGATGTACTGTACTATAAGCCGGGTGTGTACTACACGTGGGTTTTCGGCACCCGTACAACTGCATAATGCCAGACCTGGCGCTGTTGTGGTTTAGCGATCGACGCCCAACCCGAAGAGAAAATGCTCGTTATTTGACCCAAGCGATCCGATTTTATTGCGACAAGAAGATGGTTTAGTGTTGATATGAGTCGATGTTTATATTTGCTACGTATTCCTGTTTTTGTACGGTTTTATTTTATTGTAAATGCCAAAAACATGGCTTCGTGTTTTTGGTCTACACAAATGCAAATCGCCAACCGGCGTTTTCATTTGAATTTTTCCTGAAATCATTTCAGGTTATATCGCTCCCAAAAATCAAAATAAATCATAATTGTGACCATATAGACCGTAGAAAAATATTTTTTCCATGATATGTACCCGAATCTTCCTCAAATTCGACACCGGATCTTTGCAAATACCGGAAAGGTGTAGAATCGGGGGCAGCCGACAACGCCTTATTAGTGATTCACTCTGTGTACATGGGAAGTCTGGTAGAGTGGCGTGATCGCAGCGTGCTCGCATTGCATTTTGCATGAATAATCACATTGTAAATGGAAGCCTTTCACTTTGTACCTTCCATGATCGTTTTTTTTTTTTCCTTCGCGAAAACTGACAGATTTTTCTTGTTTATCTTGATCCTTAACAATTATCCCCGCCCTTTAAATTCCACAAATTCTGGTTGTTTACCGTGATGAACGCTTGGCTTCGCGCTCTGTCATTGGTGTTTGGGGCAGTGTTTGTCTCCATGTGAGCCGATCCTTTCACACGAGGGCTCGTTGAGTCAGTAGACACAAAAAAGGGCTACGGGGTCTTGTTACAACGGCTGAATAGTGCCGAGTTGTTTTCTATTGTGTTGGCTACTAAAGGGACTAACGAACTCGTGTGATATTTTTTGTACATTTTCTCTTCTTCTAAGCCACCCAAATCAAAATCATACGCTCGCACAGAAAACGTGATTTTTAAGTAAATTTATCGCCAACGCGTAAAAAAAACGGATTCCTGTGGCTCTTTCTGAAGAAAGGACTGTTAGTACTTGGTGACCTCGGTTTCCTGACTTGTTGCGTTTGGAAACAGATCGTATGTCTTCCTCAGACATTGAGAATTCCAGAAATTCCTTCCAGCCCACTTGCTGCAAGCTTGCCCTGCGGGAAACAAGCACCGCGAAACGTGCCAACGTTTTTACCTGAACGCTGTAGTACGTTACACGTTTTGGCGCGTATTTTTCACTTTCCCTTGAGCCACTCCCCGCCTTATTCAAACATTTCCACACCTTTTCAATAGCCTTGTGACGATAACGCATTGTTTGTTGATAGCGTTTGTGTGTGGCTTCATAGGCTCGCACTACAGCTGAACTTTTCACCCTACCCCGCCCCCTGTCAAATATTACATTCATTCGTCACTCTTTACACATACCTCTACGATCACTATCCAAACCAACGCTTAGAAAATAAACGCCTTTTTTCCCGTTACGAAAAAAATACTCGGAAAAGAAAAACGTTTGCGAAGGGAGAGTGCAAACATGAATTATCAGTTAGTTGTTTGATAACAGTGAGGCTAAGGGGGTGTGTCAGTGATAAGAAGTATGTCATGCCCGAGCTCGCGTCCGTCTCCCTTAGCGACCTATCAGCGCCCCGGAAAAATCGAACCACTTTCTCATTTGAGGGCAGCGCAACGCAACCGAATCTTATTCATTTTACTTGCGCTACGTGTGAAATATTCCCAGATAGATTTGAATCGAAAGCACGGATATATTGAGGGTGGGAAAGGGGGTCACAAAAAATTAAGGGGAAAGAATTCAAATACAATTCAATCTCTACAACTGGATTAAAAAAACGGATATTAGTACTTACTTCCGGAAGAAACCGTTTTTTATCCAGTTGTAGAGATTGAATTGTATTTGAATATTGCTTACCTGGATGTCAAACCTTCAAAAACGTAAGGGGAAAGAATGTTAGTGCAGATTTCCCCAGACTATTGTATTGTTGTTCTTTGCGTTTTGCCGCCGTCTTCATTTTCCAGTTCGCTGCCTCCAAAGCGTATTACTATAAGGTACCTGAATTTTAAACCAAACTCTACATGAAAACATAAAACGGTTCTTGGGGAACACAAAACCAATGTTTAAAAGAAAAGATGTGTATGAAAACAAATGTCAATACCAGAGTCTACTTCTAATTATTATTATAAACTAGATTTTTCTCCCAAAAAAAAACCCTGCATTTTGGTCGAGTTTAGGAGGCATCTGTCCGCACTATTTCCAGAATTCATAGCTTTGTATTAGAACTGAAGCGTTCTTTTCCAAAGAAAAATCATTTAGATCTAATTATGTCACGAAATATAAACAAAAGAAGCCCCTGCTGGCAGTGTTATTTTAAGAAAGCTTCGTGTGGGTCATTGTCCGTATCACCTTTCACAAACTGAAGAAGCGCTAGTTTGAAAATCCATCCATCTATAAAAAAAATTGAGAGCTACATAGTAGGTTTAACATAACCAGATAACATGGAGTAAATGACTAAACAAAACCGACAATCAGAAAAAATCACATTCTTTCACCTCAACATCTGCTTGGAGATTAGCATGACGAAAAGCCTTCGTTCCACTGAATTCTTCACATTTTTGTTTCGGTGTCTCCTTCAACCCTTCAACCGAAGAAAGAAACGCAAGCTTGTTTGGGTTGATCTTGGAGAAGTTGAGATATTCCTTTGACATGTTTGGGGGACAAACTCAGTTGAAGGCCACTTTTGCTTTACGTCGCCGACCATGGCGTGAGTTCTTATGATAGTTCTCAATATGACGGCACATTCCAATATGATGTCACCTCTCAGAGTTACGTGTTATCTTCACAGAAGGAACAGTTTAGTTAGATTCTGACGTTATTCCTTCCAGCTGTCAAAGTCAGTTGAAACATTCCAAGCGAAGACACCAGCAGCGCTGTATTGTTTATTGTACCATCGCATGTGTGGCAATCGCCATCCCAAGGGCACTGGTGTCAACAGCTGCGTCTCTCCACCGAAAATTAAAACCCTGAATGGCTTTTAAAATTTGAATATTCAACCTCTGTGCAAACCCCTCGTCATAAGTAGAACGTCATAAGTGGCCAATGCAGAAGAATCTGTCGTGGGTGTGGGATAGCGTTGCGGTAATTTTTGTAAAAGCCCTCCCGGTCGGTGTGAATTTCAATGAATCCACTTTAAGATGATAAGATCGAAGAGGCGTTTGGTTGTTTTTCAATCAAATATTTACACGCCTTATCTTACCCAAGAGCCACTCACCACCGACCGAAAGCGATTGCATGGCCCATGTTATGATTATAAATTCATGTTTTGGAGGGCCGACTGTCAGAAAAGCAGAGCCTGTCACAGAATTATAATGGCTTTCTTCTCGCTGTCTTCTAATAGAAAATCCTTGAAGATATTGATTAAACCGGAAAATGGTATAAACAGTTATAACTTATACACATTACAAACACGCACAAAAATGTTACACAGCTGTCAAAAAATTGTATTCCTTCCTTTTCCATTCATTTTTTTGGTTGTCCATATAAAAATGTCCATATGTATGCCCCACGATTGCTATATACTTATGTCTCCTTTTTCTCTTTCCAGAACTTGTTGCAGAATGAATCCCCGACTAGTTGCATCCCTCCTGATGGTCTGTGTGACCGTGACGGTGTGGTGTCCCCAGTCCGTGTCCGCCGTACACGCCTGCACGTCCGACGGAGACTCGGCCAAGTGCGAGTGTCCCCACCAGTTCGGAACCATCGACTGTAGCGACAAAAGTCTGACTGAAGTCCCCGACCAAGTCCCTTCGACCGCCGGCTACCTCGACCTCAGCTTCAACGCCATCTCCACTCTCCGTACGAACCAGTTCGCCCGCGGTAACTTCACCCGCATGTGGGGGCTACAGCTGGGCAACAACCAGATCGCTTCGGTGGAGGACGGCGCCTTCAACAACATCGGCGACCTGAACCACCTGCGTCTGGACAACAACCAGATGACGGTGGTCACAGCCGGTATGTTCCAGGGCCTGGGTACCGTCACCCACCTGTCTATGGACTACAACCAGATCCACACCATCGAAGAAGGCGCGTTTGCCGTCTTCGAGAAGCTGTACGTCCTCAGCATCCAGGGCAACCAGCTGGCGACGTTGACGGCTACGATGTTCCAGGGCGTCACCCTGCCCGAGTACGGCTCCCAGTTCAACTTCCGTTACAACCGCATCGACACCATCCAGAGCGGCGCGCTGGCATCCCTGCGGAGTCTGGAGGAACTGCACCTCACGGGAAACAAGCTGCAGACCGTCGAGGAAGGCTCGTTGGACGGCTTGAACAACTTGGAGTCCCTGTACATCAGCGAGAACCCCCTCCAGACCATCAAGGAGAACAGCCTGAAGGACCTGAAGAAGGTCCGTAGCCTCAGCATCCAGTTCACCAACATGACAAAGCTTGAGGCCAACGCGTTTGCAGGCATGGAGAGCCTGGAGTCACTAGATCTCCAACACAACAAGATTGACGACGTCGCCCCCAACACTCTCCAGGCCGTCCCTACCCTCAAGGTCCTCACCCTGCGTTACAACAACCTGACGGCCGTCAAGAGTGGAGTCTTCCAGAATGCCCCTCACCTGCAGCAGCTGGACCTGTCCCACAACCCCATCAGCCAGGTGGAACGTAACAGCTTCCGGGCGCTCCCGACTCTCTCCACCCTTCACCTGGACCACACCCAGCTGTCCGCCATCGACCCAGAGGCCTTCGTTGGAGGAGACTTCGGCAGCGTCTACATCGACCTGTCCTACAACAAGATGACCACCATGCCTGTCCCCGTGTGCCGCGAGCTCTTGAACCTCGGCCAGGTACGTTAGAAAGACTTCTTGTTCTTCAATTATCTTTCTTGTAGCGCCATCTGCAAGCTGTATCTTGCAAAAAATATTTTACCTTTTTTAAAGACAAGACTTTGTGATTCCAAATTCAATGTTGAGTAGTTATCATTAAAAGCTGAAATGTATGCTGATAGACGATCTCTCTTGTGTTCCCCTTAGGTTGATCTGCACGGCAACCCCTTCAGCTGCGACTGCCGGATGACGGAATTGTTGAGCGGATGCCGCAGGCTCGTCACCGGTCTGAACTCCCAGGTCCAGTGCCACGGACCCCAGCCCCTCGCCGGCCGGCCTATGAAAGACGTCACCGCCGATCTTCTCGTCTGCAGCCCTCCCAGCATCACCGAGGCCCACAACATGGCCAAGACCACCGTTGGAGACGTCTTCGCTCTGCCCTGCGGCTCTACCGGTTCTCCTCAGCCGATCGTCGAGTGGACCCTGCCCTCCAGCATGAAGCTGCGACAAGGCGAGCAGAGCGAGCGGTTCTCCGTCGGCACCGACGGCACCCTGACCATCAACACGGTGGTGGCAGCCGACGGCGGCTCCTACAAGTGCACGGCCATGAACACTGAAGGGTCCGAGCTTGCCATCTCCCGTCTGGAAGTCTCCATGTCTGGTGACTCCCCCTCTGCTCCTGAAGGCAACTCCACAGCGATCCATCTCCCAGAAGAGCCGTCCAACCCGATCCAGCTCGCCCTGGTCGTCACCCTGTGCGTGATTCTCGGCGTACTGTTGGTCCTGCAGACCGTGTACGTGTGGCTGTGGCGCGAGCGCAGGCGGTGCCGCAGCCAGAAGGCGCGCACCAACGACGTCGACCGCCGGGGCCTCATTCCTCTGGCCGACGCCAACCAGCTCGAGGACGGTAGGCTAGTATACACGGACACAAACGGTGACATAGCGTACACACCCAGAGGAAAGGACTCCGCCGCGTGATACGTCACCGTAGCTAGGTCTTAGATAGCGCTTTTTTCTGTAAATTAAGAAAAAAAAAGGGGAAAAATTGTTATTTAATTTGTACCTGTGGAATTTGTTGTATCACAATGCAAATGCAATGACTTGTTTTGTTTTTGTCACTATCATACACGAGCAAGAACTGTTAGCGGGAGCTGTCTATAGAGTCGTGGAGCTTTGGAAGTGATATTTTTAAAATCCTTGTCACTGCCTTGTATATACAGATGATTTAATATGGCAGCTTGCACTTGTGCTGCTTCTCAACATAACTAATTAATCTATGGGCTACAAAGAAAAATGTTAATTCTTTCTTGTACCCAGAGAATTCTTTATGATCGCCTGACTTTCAGAAAAAAAGAGCGTCTCAATTTTGTACATATTTTCTGTAAATTATGTGACATAGTTTAGTTAGTGAGTCAATCTTTGCCATTGTTATAGTAAGATTACTAAATTAAGTTTTCCTCTCCTTTGAAAGAGCTGACATATGTTGCCTGGTCTTATTTCTCATGTTGAAAAAGCGTAGGAGGACCCTTTATCATAAAAAAACTTGCATAATATTGAACATTCCTTGGCATTTTACTGTATAATAATGCAGTTTTGAGCATAACTGATGTAACAACAAGCAGCAACATGGCCAGCTCTCTTCATTGTATGCACTTTGTCAAAGGCAGCTGTTGAAGGTCTAGAGTGGCTGGGTGGGACGTTTCTATGTTCGATGGTGTTTAAAATTGTGCTTTATAGCACAACTGTACATGGGGAGAACAAAGAAAGGAACAATTGATTATCGAGAATGGAAGATATATAACGATGGGTAAAATGAGAAGCAGTGAAAACAAATACCAGTGAAAGACATCAATGCAGTAATACAGAATCAAATGTGTATTAAGACAGGAAATGTGTGAGAGATACACTTGTACATTGAAGAAGATACTTTGGGCCTCACCTCAAGTACATGAAGTAAGCCAACCATGTTGTGATGTTTTAACTGGTTTATTTAAATTTGGGTACACTTTTGTTACATTTTGCAGTATGGGAGGAATTGTTGTGATGCACCATTCACTTTTCTGTTTTACTTGTATGAGCTGAGAGTTTTCCATTTGTTGCAACTTTTTCTAGGTCGAAGTGGAGCTTTTTTTGCAATGCAATACAAAATGTACATCTATTTTTTTTGCTTGAATGTGTATGTTTTTATGCTTGTATCTTATTCTTAATGAGTTTGTCAAACATGACCACACTACAACTGTATTTTTTTGAGTGGAAAATATTTGGAACATGTTATTGTTTTCAATATTGGCAATGTTTGACATAATTGAGTCAGGTATATGTTCAGCTTTGGAGCACTTGTATATGATATATTATCATGACACAACTTGTAAATAGATGTTAGGTGGCATTAGAGAGTCTTCAATGTTCGTGCACTGTTGCGTTTCAGTGCAATATAAAATCTCAAACTTATGTTGCTCAGAATATGCTACTTTGTGAATATGTTTGTTGTTTGTATAATTTATTTATAATGGACTTTACTAAATATGAATGAAAAATGAAGCTTCTTGTGGTCCACTGTAAAGTGAGTAAAAACAGCAGCTTTTGCTATATTAGCATTTTTGTAGAAAAATAAACAATTGAAAATGACTCTTTTGTTTGTCTTTTTATGACTGTCAAATACTGAGTAAAAGTATGGATGTGGAGAGATGTGTGCATGTACAGCACTGCTGGCCCAAGACTGTACTGAAAGAATGACACAAATGATGAATTCGTTTGTTTCGCGTAACTAGTAAACATGGCAGTTTTGTACAGAAGATAAAGGCTTTGTATGATGACTGTAAGGTCAAATCACACTGGGAAGGACCCTACTGTTTTTGATAAGTGTGGTGGGTTCTTTAAAATCCTTGAGTCGTGGCTCACCAAAACTAGGTATGCTAAGCATTCTGATGAGGTCATACCAAAGTCTTGAAAAATGGAACATAGTGATTTCTCTGCCATGTATGAGAAAGAATATGGGAGCTGAACATCACCAGCAAGTGGGCTTGCCCCCCTCTGTAGAGGCCATGTATGGCCCGAGGGCCATAAAAGTGAGATGGGCACTGCCCCTTTGCACCGAAATGTATGGTAAAAATTTTAGGAAAAGGTAAAACATGGGTTATCTTACATGCAGAGGTTCAATGTTTGTGGATAAAGCCTAAAGCGAATACGGGGTCACTGGCTTTAATGTCCCCCAGCCCCCATAGCATGCAGGTTACATTTGTATCTGGGGCCTTTTTTGGCTCATAATAGTACGGGGCCAGTAATCAGCGACGGCCAGTGATCCAGTACAAAAAGAAATGGCCAGCAAAAGTGTATTATGAGCCAAAAAAGGCATGAGAGAGCCTGCTATGGAGGCTAACGTCCCCCTAGGAAAAATTGAAACTGAACCAGATGTGACAAGTAGCAGAGTGCACAGACCCCTACACCACACAGACACTAACTTTTCAACAGAATGTCTTTCATGAAAAAAAGACACCAACACACCATCATATTCTGCTGTTGCATTTTTACTTCTGGCACAATGATCGTTGACGACATGCTGAAATGTTCAGGGCGTCTAAATCATATGTTAAAATGATATGGCATAAAATTCGATAAAGTCTCTATGAACTGTACAGGGTCACCCCAACCTTTTGAAACTTGATACCTCAGCACCATGGATACTTTACCGCGCAATCCAAAAGTTTGGGAGACCTCGTATATTTTACATACCACATTTTTCACAGTCAATCCTATACCTACGTCAAAGGAATCTATCTACACAATGTATACGTATACACAAAACTAAAATTTCTTGTGTCCAGCAAGAATCAGCCAAATTTGAAACACACAGCACTCCTTCTGACTTCCAGTCTGATACAACCCTGGTATTCTCATTCTCAAAATATTGCATATTCAGTTCCATTTGATATAACATTTCTATACATCTAGACAATGCAATAAAATCACAAAATTTGCATAGCCATTAACATACTTTCAAAAGTAATTTTTCTTTTGGACAATGATCAATTTGTGTATAATTTGATTAAAAAATAGGTTTTGCCTCAAGATTTAGGTTTCTATTACTACAGCATTGGAGCTGACTAATGGCATGGCTAGGAGCGTACTTTCAGAATTCATACTTTCACCAAACCAGAAAATTTTTCATAAACATGTCTAGAAAACAACAATACAGATACAAAAGAAAAATGGCTGTAAAAACAATGTGTGTGTGATGATAATGAAAATAACAAGGTCAATGAAAATGATCTTTATAAGAATTCGATGGTTACTCCACTATGAAATCATGCAGCATTTTAGTCTATTTTCATGATATGTCAATCAGAAGGTCACATGACAGCATGGGACCAATCAGGGGTGAGCTGTCACTGTAGCACCTCCTTGCGAAGCCTGGACTTCTGAGCGGCTTGGACCCGTTTCCTTCTTTCCACATTTTTGTTTCCTAACGTTGATTTCAGGGCGGGTAGAGAAACCTTCTCTGTTTCCCTAAAGGCTGCCTCGGGCCTGCAAAAGCAATGAGTCCATAATTAGTTTAGGACAAGTCTGTTGTATGTAGTACACAACATTGTGGTAGGCATGAATATAAATATATTTATATAAAAAGTAACGCAATATGTACATTATACATGTACAAGCAAATTAATAAAAGTGGACAAAACTAGAGTAGGTGGGGATTGTTCTAAAGCTCCTTGAAAAAAACTTAAATTACACTTACATTACAAAGAAAAGTGGAACTTACAATTTTTTAGTTGGATTTTTCATGGGAACTTTTGGCAACTTGGCTACACTCTCCACTTCCCTGTGAAGAAGAAAGAAACAAGACACAACTTTTAAGATGCAAACAATGACATTGAAACAACCAATGCTATACCCATCATTTGATTGAGTAGCCATACTCCATCCAACAACTGTAATACATGAGAATACAGGAGACATCTAACCCTGTATACCTTTACTGTGTAATGAATCTGGAGTTTTCAGATGGCACAAAGTTTGCAGCAAACAATAAAGTTTCTCAGGCTCTATTTCATAATGATAATAGAAATGTTCAGTTTGATATATTTGTTAGAAGTAATTACAGCAGAACGTATTTTAATTTGTGAATCCACTGAAAACGTGTGTCTGTCCGATTGAGTTTACAGTTAGTATACAAATGAGAACATTGTTATGAGCCGATGGTAAGGCTACTGATGAATTGTAAAGAACTGGCCGCACACTGGACATTTTGAAGAGCTACATGGTTTCATTATTGTCTTTCCTCCAGGATTCTAGCACCAGAATGAGATAACAGGACTAGTCTACTTCTAAAATAGGGGGGGTTGAGTAGGAGGGATCACATGGTTCACGGTGGGTTCATAACAAACATACACATGTATATAATACAGACACAAAACTGCACAAGATGACCACTCTGAGGACTAAAAAAACCTGATCTATGTTGACATGAAGTGGTCAAAAAATTTCGAAGGGACCACCAAACAGTGGTCATATTGGTTGTTCTTATGTAGAGGTGGTCACTAGACCAGATTTGAGTGTACCACTTTCATTTTTATAACGCCTGGCGCGTTGGTACACCCCATCCCTCGATCTCGGAAGTTAAGCAACGCGCGGTCCGGATAGTACTTGGATGGGGGACCAACCAAGGACTGACCGGATTGCTGTAGCCTCACGAAGCTTTCCACGAAATCGTCTTCCGGGAGGGACGTAAAACGGGGGTCCCGTGCTCAAGGAGGTGTCTCGACCACGTTAATCAGCCTCATTACTCATAATTTGGGTACCTACTGGCTGGCAAAATACACTTGGTGATGAAATAACATGACTGAAATCATTGTCTTATCTAACGAATGTGTTAAAGCCATTTTGAAGAGAGAGAGAACTGACCCTTCACTGGACTTGTCGTCCGCCACATAGGCCTTAGCGAGGAGGTAGGCATCGGGGGTCCACTTGTGCGAGTACAGGACGTCCCTCAGGTCTGACTTCAGTCTCAGCAACTGGGAACAACACATCATCAATCTTTATTGTATTCTTTCATGCAAATAAATATAGAATACAACACGGTGTATTACGTATCACCCGAGGTGCCAGCCCGACCGCGGGAAGGATCGGCCGACGACGGCCAAAAGCCGGAGGGCGATCCGATCCGCGGGGGGGCTGGGACCGAGGGTGATGCGGAATACACCGTGTTGTATTTTATTTATGTCACACCTGCCTGAGAAAACACATATTTCTGTGCGAAATGCACCAGAAGTGGAGAAAATGTTGTGTCCTCGAACAAAAGATTGTAACAGCAGCAATTCTAACATCCCAATCCCATATTCGAATTTTCAACCGTGCTGTATTTGGCCCGTTCAAAATAGTTCGATTTACTCGAAGGAAGCCTGTGTGATACAACTTAGAACCCGTGTGATACGGAAAGCTATCACATGGTCCGGAACACCCGTATCAAACGTTTTCACGTCACAGGTATGACATAAAAATCATTATTTGTTTATTTGTAGCTTGTATCTCATACCTGGGCCGCAATAACATTTGATACAGGTCTTCCAGACCGGGTGACTTTTTATCACACTGGGTTCAACCAGAATAATTCAAACCCAGTTCGAGGGCACCAAGTGCGCCGTTGTTGATAACTTGATAATTAGATTCGGAATTGCTTGTTGGGTAGAATTTTTTTGTTTAAGGACAGCAAATTTCTCAACTTAAATGGCATTTCCATTGAAACCTGTGTTTTCTCAGGTGGGCATGACATGAACACAATACAACAATCTATTTTGCATCATCCTTAGTTAGGCCCAGCCCTCCCGCGGGTTGGGTTGGCCTTAGGGTGATCCTACTCACAGTCGGGCTGGGACCTTGGGCGATACTGAATACACCGTGTTGTATTCTATATGATGATGATGTATTCTATATGCATCAACTACATTATTGTGAAGTGAAGTGGGGTGATGTGTACTAGTATATCTAGGTGCTAGTGCTTCAGCTTGCTTTCAATAGGCACATCTGCTCATCCTCCTACGCAGGGACATCCAACAGCAAAACCACCTGTCTGGATGTACCCTGCTTTCTCAACCGTCACTCTTAGTTCCTGACTGCCCTGCTTATAAATATTAATGAGCTTACCCTTATATATGCAAGACTCCTTTTGTAAACTGAAAGGCCTATTTTCTGATTGGCTGACAGCTGGTTAGGGGGGGACGTCCACAGGAACTAAGAGTGACGGTTGAGAAAGCAGGGTACATCCAGACAGGCGGTTTTGCCGTTGGATGTCCCTGCATAGGAGGATGCATCTGCTTGGAGATTGCTGAAAGCTCTCACCTCGTGTGACTGTCTGTCACCCTTGTTCTGGAGATACTTGATGATGAGCTCACACTCTGCCAGGGTGGGGGGGCGCGGGGGCTGACCAGGGGCTGGAGGATCAAAATAAGATACTGTCAAATAATGCATTCAAGTTCTCAGGGATCAAATTTTATGGTAGTGGGAAAATGGAGCGTTCACTGTGGTTTTGAGTTCATGGTAGCACCATATACTGTAGTCACATACTGTAATGGAAAAATGTTCGTGGTGGTTTTGAGTTTGAACACTGCGAACATTTCAGCATTTACAGTACTTGCTCTGATATACATATATGAAAAAACTCCCAACTTTTGTAACTTTAATACAGTGCCTCACAGAAATTGGTCATACAGGAACAAGACTATGCTAAAGACACAAACAATATAATAAAGACTACAACAAATAACTGCACTACATAAAAAAGGACATTTTCATTGACTTTGGCCAAGTGGAAGAACACTTGAAAAATAACACTTGTGTAGAAGTAAAGCTTACAATTCTTTATATTGGGCAATAGAGATGACTATCAAATTCATAAACCTGAAACCTTTCCTTCTATGCTTAGTGTAGTACCTGCACAATGGTTGTTAAGAATAGCATTTGTCATCTTTTCTTGACCTGTCACATCTAACCCAGTAACCTTTGCACATCTAAGATGCAAGCATTACTTAAGCTAT